>NW_010530436.1:0-3549 GCF_000687285.1 Phaethon lepturus | reverse complement strand
GGGGACAGGCACTGGGCTCGTTTTTTCGGGGACACCCAGCACTGGCACTGCCCCGGTCCCTCCCCAGGGACCTCCACCCTTCGGCTCCTGCGCGGGAAGGCGCGAGGACCTGGGAGGACCCGGCCGTAGCCCCAGGAGCATCCTACCTTCTTCTTCGATTTGAAGACGTTGCACCTGAAGGAGTTGTTAGTGCCGTCCCTTGCGATGTAACTAAATATTTTCAGGTCTTGCGAGTCGTGAGACACGTAGAAGATTCTAGATGGGAGAGAGACAAAGGCAATTAAACACCCAGAGGAGCCTCTGCCCCCCAGACAACCTCGGAGGCTCCCGTGTGTCGCCAGCACAGGCTGGGCCACAGCACCCGGGGCCGGAGGCAGGTGCCCGCGCGGCCCCTCCTGTGATTTTCAAGGCAGGAGGTGACGGATTTAGAGGGTAAAATTTTCTGGCTTGATGGAAAACCTCCTGGTTTCTGAAGTAGGCAAAAGCTTTTTAAAGACGCTGTGGGAAAGCTAAAAAAATCTATAGTATTGGAAAGCGTGTGGCTATCTTTAGCCCCAGCAATTAATCCCTGCCTGGGCTGCAGGGTGGCACAACCGCCTGTACAGCGCGCGTCCTGCCCGCCTCGGTGCGGCCAGCCCGGGGACCCGGCATGGGTCCGCTCTCCGTGGCAGGCAGGGACAAAAGCCTCTCCCCGGGATGCTGAGTGTACTGGGAGGATATTTCTCACTCCTGTTCAGGCTGACTCTCCTCTCCATGCTGCAAAACCATTTTTAAAGACTTTTTTATATACTTGATTTAATTAGGTAAAACTGTGACAAGCGAGTTCAGCTCTGAATAGAGAAGAAACCAAACGGATTCTTGAGATGTTTTTCTTTTACTCTTCTGCCATTGGAATTTCTGTTGTGTTGAACTTGCAATTGGAGCAATTATTGCCCATGTAGCACATCTTGTAATATTCTGTAAAAAATGCCAGAGGGGGAGGTAGGCTCGGCTAATGCCTCGGCATGTCCTCTGCTCCTTATCCTCTCACCAAGGGCTCTGGCCCAGAAAGCCAGCGTTGGTGATCCCAGCCCTTGGGGCCGTGGGCTCTGCGCTTGTGGTGCAATTATTCACATGGCAGATCTAACAGCCTGGTGCAACCTGTGCTCTTAACTGTGTCCACAGGCTACGCACCGTCGCTGGGATTGCTGAGGCATTAGGTTTACGTGCAGTGTGGTCTCCAAAATAGTTTGAGATCCCATGGCAGGAGCTATGGAAAGTCAGTGCTATGTTACCACGTCCTCTACGGGTTAATTCCCTGTAAGCACTTACAGGCTAGAGTAAGGCCCTTCTTCAGAAGCAGACGGCGAGCCATGCTCTGAAGGAAAACCGCGGGAAGCCTGTCTTCAGAGCCAGAATCAGAGAGTAATTCGGGTTGAAGGCATCTCTGGGGGTCATCTAGTCTAACTCCAGTTCAAAGCAGAGCCAGCTTCAAAGCTGGATCAGTCCGTCTCACTCTCAAAAATATATGAAAAGGATTCCCCAGCAGCAGTAATCTTGCAACCTCGTTAATTTTTCACGGTCCTTTGGAAAGCCAGCCGTGGTGGAGGTAACTCAGCAGGAGGGAGGATGGATGCGCATCGCTCAGGGCTGGTGTAAATCCCTGCTGCGTACCTGTACACAGGATCGTGCATCACCACCATCTTACTCTCGTCCCAGGTCCACTCCTTTCTCTGTAAGCAGAGGGCAGAAGCAAAATCACAGCGAGTCAAGTCAAACGGCAACTTCACCAGGCTGATGGGCAGGAACCCGTGGAAAATGGTGCATTTGTCCCAAGCCAAATCCAGGCTACAGTTTGACTATATGAGCAATGGCTGTTTCGTCAGTATCTTGGATAAAAATAGATTTCTTTGATCATTTATCATACCTGGTCATCTGATCACAGCCTCCAGGGCTGAAAATGGTCCCTAAAATTAATTTATAGCATCAAATATGCAGAAGAGTAACTCGTTTTGGGGAACAAGGGGCTGAGCTGGGGCTGAGGAGATCTGGGTCCAGCTGCTGGCTCTGCTGGGTGGGAAGCACAGCCTGGGCGAAGGGCTGAGGGGAGCCCAGCCCAGGCAGCGCGGAAAAGGTCTGCTGGTATTCACAAGAAAAAGAAACCGTATTTCCTGAAAGCTTTACATTTCTTGATATAAAAAACCCCCCAAATAACACCTCCCATGGTGTAATTTTTCCAGCAACTTTTTATTAGATGGATGTGTAAAATTGAGTGTTTTCTTGTGAAAATTCTGGGTGGTTTTCAAGAAAAGGCCATTTTTGGTTAGAAGTGTGACTGTCCTGAGCAGCAATAATACTCAGACGTGGTCAAAGCCAACATCCCAGGTGCTCTGGCCCCCAGTGCCCCAGCAGGGCTGGAGAATTCTCACCTTCTGCTTCTTGCGCAGAATCACCTTCACACCATCCACGGACACAATGATGCTCACTTTCTTCTTCTTAATGTTCTTGGCTTTGAATTCGTACTGATGGGAAGAAAAAAACATGTTAGAAGAGATGTAGGACTGGGGGGCTTCCTGGGGCAGTGTGCGGTATTAGTATTTTACGTGAAAATGTCAGTTTTGTGTTTAATCCCAACTGCTGAGGGAAGTGGGACTTTGTTTTAGCCTGCTAAGAAGATCCATGTTGGGAAGGACTTGCTGCTGTAGCTGGGATGCCAGGCAGGATCCTGGCTTCATCAGGAGCGTCTCTTGGGAGAGGACAAGCAGAGCTCGATCCTCTGGACCACATTAGGATCTGGGAAGAACTTTCCCGATGCGTTGGCCATGCCTAGTCCAGCAGGACTCTGCACCAGAGGCTGAACGGGGAGGTGGCACTTGCCGCAAACACCAGGCAGTGATTTATGGCATCTCCAGTGCCCTTGCGTGTCACCGCTGCAGGGCATGGGAAATAGAAAATCACTTATGAATTGCAGGGAGGGCCAGATGGGTGGCAATAACGCAATTATACCTCAGTCATTTACATAATCACATTAACCTCCGCGAGCTCAGGATCTCTGGAGAAAACCCCAGCTCCTCACCTGCAGGTGTCTGCGGTCTGAACTCACCTCCGTTTGCATTAAGAATTAAACCACTAGCTTTTAAATGTTGCTTTTGCTGACAGCTAGAAGCATAGCAGAGCCCCTCCACTCTGGAGACCTGTATTTACAGCACTGATCCTCAGTGGCCCCGTTTTAAGCACTAATTTCAGCTTCCAAATACAGCATTTCGATACCCCATCTTTTTCACAATCCCTATCCGAAATCCAGCTTTCCTGGGCCAGATCCTCAGTTCATCTAAACCAGCACATCCGTTACTGCCAGTGCAGCTACAGTAACAGCCACCACGTACCTATTAAAAAATAAATCTTTTGGATTAACTCGACGTACAGTTACCATAGCGGGAAAGCAGAGGTTACAAATCCCGTTTCAGCAGTCTAGTATTAATGTGAACTGTGCTGCAGCGGAGCTGGCACTCGGCACAGGGGACATCACGGGGACACCGCTGCCTGCTGGCTCTGCCCGTGAGAGCGGCT
>NW_010530435.1:0-5859 GCF_000687285.1 Phaethon lepturus | reverse complement strand
AGCTCTATCCTGGCTGAAACCAGGACAGTTTATCTCAAAAGTTTAAGTATTAATTACAAGGGTACTATGCGCTTGGTAAAGCTGCGAAGAAACATAAAAACCCTGGTCTACACCCCATTAAAATTATACAAAATTTATTTCTACTTATAGGATTTTATCCAGAGTTCTAAAAGGAGAAAAAGAGTGTATTTTATGCATTTGAGTATGCATCTTCACTTATTTATTCTGAGTAAATAACAGTTTAGAACATAGTTCATTACTAACAAGAGCTTAGTGTTAGTAACTACATAGTAATTAAACATCTGAATGTATTAGACAAATCTTTGAAGAAAAGTGCTCTTTTTGTGAATTATTTGTGTTGAATTAACTATCTGAACACTCTTACTGAAGTCACACAAGATGGAGATTTGTAAGACCTACACATTTCACCCAACCAGCCCAATGTTTAACTATTTATACTTTCCAAATGTGGGGTCCTTTTAGAAGTTTCCTATTTAGAATTTACAAACAACTAAACAGTGAACCAGCATTGACTTTTTGATTGTTCCCCAAAGTCTAAGGGATACAGGAGCTCACATTCATGCACTCAGCATCACTCAGTTAATTTCTAATTCAAGCCCATCATTTTCCTAATAATATCCACAAATGGGGAACAATGGTTATTTGCAAATACGAAGTTCCAGAGTAAAACTAACGGGATCCATATAGTTTCACAAATTACATGCACACTGATTGGGAAATAGTCTAAATAGATATTGAAGGTATGCACCTATTCATTTTGCTGTTGTTAGTCATTTATCAATTGTGCAGCAGGATTGCATGAAACCTTTTTGCTATACATAAGCGCAGCTTTTCAGTATTTGCTAGACACATGCTTCACAATACAGCGTCAAAGTTAACAAGACTAAAACTGTCAGCTTTAGAGAATAAGTGAAGATAATTTGGTTTCCTTTTTTAGGAAACACACTATATGCACAGAAAACTAAGTATTTTGTGGAAAATAAGGAAAATAAAATATTGTCTTACCTTGGCATCCGATTTTAACAGCGTTTCTGCTCCTAGAAGCATTAGCTGGCTCTGACACTTGGTAGAAAACAAACAGTACACAATGCTTAGAAATTCCAGCAAAAGTTGTTTAATATAGGAAAAAAGAGTATTGACTTGTCTGCTACCACATCCCTCAGAGCCTAACCCAGAACTGCAAATTAAGAAATACTTTGAAATCATACCACAGTAAAAATGTAGAATTTCAATTAATTGAAAAGTAGAAAAGTAGCAGCTAACAAAAGATATGACTTGAGAAAAAAGGCAGGTTATGAAGGAAAAGTTGATATGGGGAAAGATGCTGAACAGACCATAGAATCACAGAATCATTAAGGTTAGAAAAGACCTTTAAGATCATCAAGTCCAATCAACTCAACACCCCCAAGCCCACTAAACCATATCCTGAAGTACCACATCTACAAATTTTTTGAACACCTCCAGTGACTGTGACTCCACCACTTCCCAGGGCAGCCTGTTCCAATGCTTGACCACTCTCTCAGTAACGAAATTTTTCCTAGTAAAGAAATTTTTTTCTAAAAAGAATATGATGTAGAACATGAGAAACTGGAAAAAGTGAGGCATGGACAAGGCTGAATAGGGAAGATGCTAAGAAGTTAACACACTTGTTGCTATTATTCTGGCTTAACAGACCAATCGCATTATAATACACATTTTTAGTTTTAATTCATTTACGGCCATACGCTGTACACTTCAGAAATGGTCTGATTGTTAGAACTGCACTACATCAGCTCCCATGACTGCAACGAGATGTACATCAAGTCTGAAATTCAGGCCAATTCAGGCCACCACAGATACACAAGGCTTCATCAGGAGACACCCGCTAAACTCTTTCTTGTTTTATAACTGTCACCAATTTAACCCACCCCGTGACAGGGCAGGATGTATTCTATCAAGCAGTAAAACTACTAGGCAGGACTTTGGAAACCTTGCTGTCAATGTTTTGGAATCAAAACACAATATAGGATTTCTCCAATACAAACTGCTAACGCTGACACACAATCATTGGAACATTACATCATAAACCATATAACTTAGCAGCTAATTCAATGACTATTAGGTGTTTAAACTTTTTGCTGAGACATATGTGCATCCAGGATGCAACAATCACAAAGCAATAAAAATGCTACTGTTTTTATCAACTTCCAGAAATAAGGCACATTATTACTTCTGTATTGTTTTGGGGATGCTGGGAAAGAGATACAAAATATCAAAGATTTTCAATTAAATGCAAATGAATAAACATTCTAACTTCCCTTCTAATCTGAAAATTTCAAAGAAAGTTCGCATCCTCTGAAGTGGTGCCAAACAAAACTTTTGTTGATATTTTATTACTGTACTTCAAAAACATAGACACAGGATTGCCTGTCACTTTTTCAATATTAAGATTTAATATTGAGATATTTACGTGTAATAACAAAATCACATTAGTTTTTTTAAATCTAATTCTGGAAATTATGGCATTGCGGGTTGTCTATATGTTGTTCTACTTTAAGTTTGGAAGTATTTTTACTTTCATTTCTGATACTTTTAGTGCTTTGAATCTACAACTCAAAACTCAAGCAAAGAGACTATAAGTAACACATAAAATTGAGTGAAGCAATTAAGACTCTCAAAATATAATTTAGAACATCACTTTTCATCAGTCAGCAGAATCTTATAGGATGCACAGCATTCTCTCAGAACTGTTAAAAGTTTAACTTTCCTGAGATTCCTGTAAATAAAAATAACTCGCTCTATAATGACGTTATTATTAGCATGTTGGACAATATCTCAAGAGATTTATTCTTGAAGGTGTAACTGTCAGTTTGCATGAGCGTACGCTAACATCATCATCCTTCTAAGCCTCTTTCTCCTCCCATTCTCCCTCTCCTTTAAGATCCAAATTACTTGTGAACAGCAGTTGAATCCCATCTTGTATGAGGCTAAAGAGAGAAGGATCTCAACTCCTAGTGGGTTGATACTACCGGAACACAAGTAAATTGTTTAATTTTCCCTAGTTTTAACTTATACTCACATTCCATTTAACTAAATCATAGCATCAGCACACAAAGTTTGACACTGCAAGGCATTCTTCACCCCTGACAGAACTCCTACCTTTGGCCTTTCTGAAGATCTTTTCTTCTTCTACGCCCCCCCCCCTTTTTTTTTCCCTTGTTTTGTTAATGGCGGTTTCTTTAGAGGGGGTGAGGTAAGCGTGCAGTGAAGGATGAGGATATGAAGAAAAAAAAGCAGAGGAAAGTTTACAACAAATCTAGTCTATCAATTGTGATTTGCATACCTCTTCCATCTGCTTCCAAATACTCTCACATTCATCCAAGAGTTCTTCCTTGGCATCTACATGACAATCATTGATGATTTCTGGCACATGTTCAGCCTATTAACAAGCAAATAGAACAATTATCATGTAGATCTACAATAATTATTAACAGATTATTGTGTCATACCTGCTATTTCAGGTCAGGTGTAACAGAGCAATCCCTCTGGAATCCAAAACTTTCAGTTAACTCCCCTATTTCTAGATAGCCCCAAATCATTCAGTAAAATCAGCTAACTATACTGCTATAGTAAAATCTGAAGACATTAGTAAGGTTGGGTTTTCTTGAATTGAAACAAAAAAGTCTTAAATTTTCAAAACTGCTTTGATTATCTGCAGTGGTATTCTTTATTTTCTGACAACTTTAATAAAGAAACAGCAAGAGAATCTCACATCTGCAAAGCAATGCTTTTCTTCCATATATCTGCAAAGTCCTTAAGTATAGTTACTTCTGTTCTGTGTTCCAGTAAGTGTCCCAATCTATTTTTCCTTATGACAACTTGAATTCAGAATCTTTTTGATTAACAAATTAAAGTGTGCTGGAGGTTACTAGAAAATCAAACAAAAGAACATGAAAGACATGCAGGCAACCAAGGAAAGAGGGCATCAGGACAACTAAGAGAAAAATCAACCCAAGTTAAATTAAAAATTTTGAGAAACTGTTGCATTCAGATAGAAAACATACAAATTCAGAAATTTAATGCTAGTTAATTCTATGAAGAGATACCTTAATAACAACAGCAATTAAGAGGGAAAAACAAGAAGGGCCAAAATGGCATTCAAAGGGAATTTTCTTTTTAGGTAAAACAACCAACAGGAATTTCCTAAATTCCTGCACATAAAAGGTGCAGGAAGCCTTTAAAAATACTTAAATTGATCACTAAGACCACTGAATACTTAGAGAGTAAAAAGAGACATTAAAAAAGATAAAGATCTAAACAAGAAATAAATATCTCTGCCTTCTTAACGATGCACAAATTCCTAAATCAGCCTTTTGTTCATTTTCAGAACAAAAACGCAGCATCAGAGAAAATCATGCTGAAAACCCAAATAATTTAAAAGGAGTGAAATATTCAACTAGAACCTCCAAACTTCAAGTATGTCATAGCAAAATGGCTAAGAAAAAAATGAGAATGTCTTGCTGAACACTGGAAGTATTCTAGAGAACTGAAAGGTAGCAATACTTCTATTAAGCCTTCCTGACAAATTTGTTGCATCGGTAATTAAAAATAGAACACTAGAAAATCTGGATTGCCACAATCTGATAAGGTCTTTTTTGCAAAATTTTTGCAAAGGAAAATCATTATCTTTTTAACAGTCTTGGAATGTGTCCATAACATAAAAGAGAACTAGTTCACAAAATTTATTAAGACTCCTAAAAGCCTCCAGTGAAGTCCCCCACAGAAGGCTAAGCAGTCTTGAGATGCAATGCACTTTTTTCCTCATACCAAAAACTGTCAAGGAGACAAACAAACAAACAAAGAAACAAACAAAGCCTGAACAGGTAATTTTCATCATGGCAAAAAGGCCCAGCAGCAGAGCCAAGAGGGCCTGAATGAAAAAAAACCCAAGCAAAACACAGGGAAAAAAAAAAGGATGGAGGTGGGGGGAAGAAGAAGAAGAAGAAGAAGAAGATATAACCTCCGGAAATTTGAAAGTGGACTTGGGGTGGAATAAGATGTCCAGTCCCCCTGTGTCCTCCTGCAATAATACAATCCATCAACATGAAAATATTTTATGAAATAAATCTGAGTACATAGGAAAAAAACAAAAAACCAAAATTGTTTAAATTATTATAGTGACTTTATTATTACTGACCTTCAAAATTCCCAAAATTTATTTCACAGTTTCAAAATGTACATATTATGAGAAGATACTACAAGCCTCTGTAGCACAAGCCAAACTGACTTGTGGTCCCTAATACTGTGCTGTTAATTACCTTACAAAGTATATACATCAGAGTGTCATGTTCAGATGTTTTCCCTTGTAGCTTGAAGTTTTCCCTATTTCTGTATGGTAAAATTAGATTTCCGTTTGTACACCATACCCGAAAACTGAACTTTTTTTTGCATGTCAATAATAATGCATTCCAGTTTCAACATGTTATTCCTTCTCACCTCATTGTGGAGCTACACAATTAGGCAAAAAGTACACGCGGGGACAAGGGTGCATTGTAGGCTCTATGCCAGCCAAGCGAACAGGCAAGCTTCATGGGAAATGTTTTCATGTCAACACATACAAAACGAGCAACTGCTGGAAGAAATTCAGAGATGAGAAAGGAAAGTAACGACAGTGCTGGGAAAACTGACAGGGGGAAAAAAAAAAAAAAAAAAGACAGAAAACCGGGAGTTCACCTTAGGAAGGAGAAGAGTGAAAGCAGGACACCAGTGACAGCAGAGAAGGGGTTAGAGACGGAGCTCCCACTCTTCCTAACATAAAGCCCAGGATTACACCCGCGACAGGAGGCGACAGGGTCGATC
>NW_010530434.1:4749-5009 GCF_000687285.1 Phaethon lepturus | reverse complement strand
CCTGTTCCCGCCCCCCCGGCCAGGGCTGAGGGAAGGCCAGGGTGAGGGGAATACGGGTTCGCGGCCGCCCTCAGCCTCCTCAGCGCCTCCCGCCCGGGCAGCTCTGCCGTACCCGCCTGCAGCGGCACGGGGTGACAACCGAAGGGTCAGCCCCGGGGTCGGTGCCCTCTAAAGCCCAGGCTCCCCCAGGAAGAAACGCGTCCCCAGCCCCGGTGGAGGGAAACCCTCCTCAGCCAGAGCCAGGGCTCCTCTCAGGGCCT
>NW_010530434.1:1818-4733 GCF_000687285.1 Phaethon lepturus | reverse complement strand
GGCTGCTGCCTCTCCTGCTTTCCATGACTGGAAAGGGGTGAACGGGTAACGCTAGACAAGCCCTTCAGCATGTATTTGCCCAAGATAATAAGGATTCCTTGCTGCCACTTGGCTTTTCTAACCCCCAAAGCGTTGTTACCTTTGTAATAGGGCCGACACTCATAGTCCCTGCAGTTCCCTAGGCTGGGCTCCTGGCAACCAGTGCGGCCATGCTCTGTCAGCTCAAGGCCTAAGGACTGCTCTCCTCTGCCGAATGAAGATGTTACCTTCTCTAAAATATTTAAGGCAATGGGCTCTCTATGCCTATTAGGTTCATTAGAAGATTCTGGTAAGAAAACCCCGACAGCGTATGTGCAAGGCTTTCCTTTTTCATCTAAGCCGATGTTGCCACCTTGCGCTGGCATGAGGAAAGCGCACTTTTCCTGTGCTCTGCTTAAATCGGTTGATTTTATGACCAAAGCAGTAACCGTGCAATCGGGCAAATAATATTTACGATCTGAAATTCTTTCATAGTCCGTATCTTTGTTTCCAATTTAATTTTGTGGATAACCAGTCTCTCCATCACCTTGAAAGCTGCTATGTTCCAGCAGCCGTACAAATATGAGGTTGCGTAGGTGAATTCAGTCTCAACGGGAAAGGAAAAATCTGCCTTTTGAACTCAACACAGGCTAATTTTTCTTCTCTATATGTGGCTGGAGAGCGCAATGAAACAGAAGGTATTTGAAAAAAACAAGGGATTGGTACAAAATATGTGTTGAAATAATACAAAAGTGCTCAGAGAACGACCACAAGAAATTCCGTTCTCTTAACAAGTTCAGGATAAAAAACAATTAAGTGCTCAAAAACAAACACATAAATCTAAGTTAACAATAATTCTATGCTTCAGTCCTGCAGAACAGTAAAAGCAAAGCGCCTTGAGGAAATGTAAAGCAACTCAGCCACTTTTGCCCAGTAAAAGTCATATATAGATTGCAAAACGTACGGTGCTAATAAACAGGATCATAAATCATGTTAGCATTTCCCGAGTACAAAAGCAGGTCTTGCTCCATTTCCCTGGCTTTATTTCAATGCCAGTATTTTGTTCTTCTAAGACCACATGGGTTTGCTCTCAATTTCCTTTGTTGTCCTTTGGTCAAGGCACCAAACTGGCAGTGAGGTGAATCATTTTGACCTTTATTGATTGCATTTGCACTGCAGAAGGAGCCGTACAGCATTGACCATCGCTACCCTGCTAACACAGCTCCTGCAGTAAGATGCAGAGCTCCAGTTGCCTAAGCCTGTACTCGTGCTGATCACCAGAGAACCTTTATGATGTTCCTACGCTGCTGCTTTTCCAGTATGTGCACAAAGCGTGGTGGGTTTGGGGAAAAAAGCGCTACCCCTCCAGCTGTCTTGAGAGTTGTGGGGCCACAGAAGAGCTCTCACGGTGCCCAAACCGTGCACTGAGCAGAGCTCTGCAGCTGTTCTGATGGGATCACCACCGCTGCCAGCAGCAGACGAGCTGCGAGGTTACCTCAACAGACTTTCCTCCATCCTTTTCTACTGCCTTTTTTGTTATAGCACAACCAGGCCTACAAGTCTTGGGTTCAGCCTCGACGTAAATAGAGCGCTCTATTGCAGAAACAATTTTTCAAGGAGATAAGCCAGTCAGCATGTATTTATTGTCCATATAGCACATGCTTTATGTGGCTGACAGTGTCTATTCCTTGTTTTTTGCCAATTTCAGGAATACCTGGTGCAGAAGCAGACTCCCCTGATGCAGAGAGCATGTTTCTTGGCAGACAGCAGGCAGAAAGCCTCTGCAGTGAGAACTGGATACTGCCAGTTCCAGCTGGCACACAAGCCCACCCTGAGGGCTGCGGGCGGCTAGCTGTAGGCACCCATCGCTGCCCTCCTGGGCGAGTGCTGGGAAAGAGGAAGATTGCTGGGCACAACCTGAATCCATAGGAAACGTGGTCATTAATTTTGCAGGTAGAACTTGTTCATGTAGAACCAGTAAAATTGCATTCGTGTACATCATAGGCTTCAGCGGAGAAAAAACTTTTTCCCCAATAATGTTGAACACTTTGACAAGAATTTCTCTATAGCATGTAACAAATGCACATTCAAAGATGGCAGAAGGGCTAACAGGTAAGCAAGCAGTGCCAGGGACATTTAAAAATCAGGAGAGCCCTGAAAAAATTCAGCACTATTAATTAATTTATACAGAACTAACTACATGACAGAGGCACCCAGTTGACATAAACCAATAACCCAGGAACTAACCTGATGTTTGTGTGCTCCAGCCACTAACAACCTGAAGATGCTGACACCGTAACATTCCTGCCGATAAGCACAGTGTACAACAGCAGACTCATGTCCACGCACCCGAGTTTAAGTTGTATATAGGTGGCACAGTAGCTACGGCAGCATCTACAACAGGAAAATTGTAACGTGGTGTTGACTGAAGACCATTGAACCATTTTTTAAAAACTGAAAACAGAAGTTTTAGCCTAAAAAACTCCTAGGTTTGCATCATTTTTTACCAACATGGCACGCTCTAGAAGACTGAATCCAAATGGGTCAGGCATCTTGGGGAGCAATATACTCCTTTACTGACTACAGTTGCTTTTGAGTTTAAAGAGCATTTTTGTCTGCATCTACAACAGTCATCATTCCCCTCCCCACCAGTTTCAATGTATTTTAGGTTATTTGGCAGCCTTTTCCACCTCCCCTCCCAGGCCCAGGGAAAGGCAATAAAGTTCTTTCAACTGAAACTTGGGAAGGATAGCGCGTGAGCTCCTACTGGCTGTGTACACAGCAGAAATAGGAATTCCAGACCTCATTTCCTTTATTGAAAGCCTTAAACATCTGATCTCCTTCAAAGTGACAGAGGAAAGCTTCCATGTGTGGCAGGAGGGGCACCAGGCGCCCCG
>NW_010530434.1:0-1787 GCF_000687285.1 Phaethon lepturus | reverse complement strand
CAGTCTCCATAGACAAGAATTCAACGTGACTTTCAACCCCTGCTGTATCCACAGCCTTATGATACAATGAAAGCCAAAATGAGCAAGTTTAAATATAAATAAGTTTAATAAATAGAGGTCACATTAAAAAATACAATTTTAAACAAGCAGTGAGAGGGGATTAATAACAAACAAATAATGTATGCAATTCTTGTTATCCCTTGCCCCCAACCACCTCTGATGTTTCAAGTTACTGAAAAATGTTTCCGGATCATGAAAACAAGTACTCCCCCAGCAGTCCCATTGAAATGGTTGGTTTCCATCTTCTCAATCTCTTTCAAACAGGGATCTTCAAAGCAGCAGCAACAGCTTTTTCCTTTTCTTCCAACAACTACTGCTGCCCCAGCAAGCCCTCACCTGCAACGAAAGATGCAAACCATTTGCCTGTAATTAAAAAAAATATACAAAAACAGTTTAACAGGAGCATCTCTAAATTCAACCTTTAACACTGACCAGTTGGTTAGCTGACCTTTGTTTTTATACAAAAATGCAACATTGAACAAAATGTCTGCAACAGATCTTTTTCTTTTCTGACTGCGCGTTGTCTGCATCCAGTCTAGGATTAACTCCACCGAGAAGGAGTTACTCCACTCTCAAGCATGCAGAGTGCTGCCAAAACCTGGCACCATCCAGTGCCAGAACAGCGCTGGTGGTGCCAAGGGTGACTCGGCAGCGCATTTCTCTCCCAGCAGCATAACACTATCACAGGCACTGAGCAGCAATGGGTAGCTGACTACTGCTGGATGAAACAGAACTCAAAATTGAGTTTTTAAAGGACGGAAAGAAGTAGAGGCCCAAAAGCACATCCCTCTGGTGATGCGGGCCTCGCTCCTAACACCTCCTCTGAGCAGGGCTTCCTCCAGCAACTGAAAGCGCTGCATGCTCAGCTAGATAAACCAGGTTATTATTTCCACCCCAGAGCACCAGAGGCTGGCACAATCACCTGTTCACAGAGGCCATTTAGTTTACTCAGTATGGCAGAACGAGCAGTCTTTTTGCCTGTCTCCCTTTGCTAGCTTGTGGCGAGACCTCACCTAGGTAGCTCAAAAGGGTCCTGCGCTCCCCTGTGCCTCATGGGCAGGTTATTCCTTTACATCTCCACTCCACAGGTCATGCTACCAGAGCGGCAGTCTCCTCCAGAAGATGCTTCGTTTGCCTGCTTCCACCTCTTGCAAAACTCAGGGGTTTTCATAAATGAAGGCAACCGGTGAGGACCCGTTACTTGAGGGCTGTATCTTCCAGACAGCTCTTTCCACCTGCACCTTCCGATTTACAGCGATCCCGTCACACAGGCTTATCCCTTCACACAGGCTTAAGCCGTATGTCAGCTGGAAGCCTTAAAGAGAGCACAAGAGAAACATCACTTCAAATATTCAATTAATTAAATCTGTATTAATAGGGCCAAACAGCTGGGATCTGGCTTGTGGAAAGGGGAAAAGAAAAAAACCAAACCGAATAATAGGCTGAGAAATTACTTCTAAACGGCACAGCCTGAACAAATTACCTTTTGGTCCCAGAGCCTCACAGGTTATCAGCCAGCTTGGGCCGTCGGGCACTGCCGCCTTTCGGCCATTAATAACAATGAAAAAAAAGAGAGGGGGCTTGGGGAAAAGCTCACGTGGCGTTCTCCGTTTCCACAGCCCCAGGGAGGGGTGAGGCACCCCAGGTCTCTAGCCCCGGTGGCTGGGAGACCCACAGCGGGAGGCTCGGCGCCTTCACCTCATCTCATGGCGGCGGGGGCGGGGGGG
>NW_010530433.1:1216-2992 GCF_000687285.1 Phaethon lepturus | reverse complement strand
CGGCTTCTACTGGAGCACGGTGACGGGCGGCGAGGCCAACCTGCTGCTGAGCGCCGAGCCGGCCGGCACCTTCCTCATCAGGGACAGCTCAGACCAGCGGCACTTCTTCACCCTCAGTGTCAAGACGGAGTCAGGCACCAAGAACTTGCGCATCCAGTGCGAGGGCGGCACCTCGCAGCAGCCAGCCTGTGCCCCGCTTTGACTGTGTGCTCAAGCTGGTACATCACTACATGCCACCTGCGCCCTGCGCTGTCCCCGAGCAGCCGGGGGGGGCCCTGCACCCCAAGCGCACCTACTACATCTACTCGGGCGGCGAGAAGATCCCCCTGGTGCTGAGCCGCCCGCTCTCCTCCAGCGTCTCCACCCTGCAGCACCTCTGCCGCAAGACCGTCAACGGACACCTGGACTCCTACGAGAAGATGGCTCAGCTGCCGGCTCCCATCAAGGAGTTCCTGGACCAGTACGATGCCCCCCTCTAAGGGGCCAGCAGAGCAAGGTTACACGCTACAAGCACAAGAGCGGGGGACAGGCACAACGCCCCAGCGGTGTGGGGACTCACAGAGCACGCCAAGCCTCTCCCTCTGGGAAGGAGAGGAGGGGGACTGGGGCGAGCCGTGGTGGGCCTGGGGCTGTGGCCAGCACAGCCTGGCACCCTTTGTGCTGGGGGACCCCCGAGGAAGCACGACACCCCTTCTCCACGGGGAAGGAGACTGCTCCAGTTGGACTGTGGATGTTACAGTGCACCCAGCACGAAGACCTCCCTGTCGTGGCCAGGGAGAGCCTGTCGGCAAAGCACCCGTGGGCTCGGGCAGCCAGGATGGCACCCGCAGCATGGGGGGACATGTGCCCCAACAGCCGCATCCCCACCGCCACAGTGGGACCACACCTGAGGGCATCCTGGCAAGAACCCCCTTCTGCCACCAGAGAAGAGAAAGCACTGGAGTCCAGCTAGTGCCTGATCGCTTTTCCTCGGTTTTAAGGGGAAAGTGTTTTTCACCTGTACTGTACTTTACCTCTTGCTGCCTCCTTTCCAAGGGTGGAAGCTCCTTTCACACCAGGCCCCAGACTTGGAGGTCGCTGCCTTTTTCCCCTCGTTGCCATTTTCAGGGGGACTAAGCCTTAATATTCTCCCTGCCCCATGGTCTGGGTTACTGCACATCGTTTGGTGACACTGCGCGATAATGGTCCCGGTGATGTGCCACGAAGCCAGAGGGGAAACAGCATGTTGTGACGCTGCTGAGAGTCCCGCGGGACTGTATCTGCAAGGAGGACCCCGAGGACCTGGTGCTGCCGCTGGACTGTTACACCTGAGTGTCGCACCCCACCTCTGCCCAGCTGCTCCCTGCAGACCCTGGCCACCCTGTTCCATGGGGACACCGATTCCCGCGGGAGCAAGGCAGGAGGATCCCCTGGAGCATGTCGTCTCGTGAGCGCTTTTCTGCGTCCGCACAGAGAAGCAGTTGGGTTTTTCTGGCTTTTTTAAAATTTTTTTTTTTTTTTTTTTTTTAACGAAAGGGATGTTTACAGGCCGACATGAATCACTGTCTTTTATAAAGATTCCATCTTCACCTCCAGCCTCGAGGGCTGAGCAAAACCATGCTTGAAAATTCAACCAAAACAAAACTCAGATGAAACTTTGCACATATTTATATTTATATTCAGAAAGGAAATGTTTCCATAATTTATAATAAAGAGCACTATTTTTTAATGAAAAAACCCAAAGCTGGTTTGGTTCCTCCCTGCACCCTGAGGCTGCTCAGGCCCCCCGGTGTGACG
>NW_010530433.1:368-1098 GCF_000687285.1 Phaethon lepturus | reverse complement strand
CTCTCCACACCGGGGTGATCCCGCCGCGGTGACTCACGGCCCGGCGTGCGTAAGCGCTGCCCCAGCGCTCAGGTATGTCTGAGCCCCGTGATGTCGCTCTGCCAGCCGGGCCAAGTGCGAGGCACGGCAGGACAGGACCTGCTCCCAGCTCTAGGCACGTGGTGCAGCTGCAAACTGTCCCTGGACCGCAGGACACGGCCGATCGCCCCCGGCACGGAGGAGCTGAGTTGGTGGCCGAGGCTGGCCCGTAGCACAGCCCCGCTCAGCAGTGCTCGTGCCACAACGTGCTGTGCTCTGCAGCGAGTCCATCCTGCCTCCCAGCCTGCCGCCGGCCCAGTTTCGGGAGGGGAAGGTGGAGGCACCATGTGATGGGGTGAAGAGCTGAGGGAACAGGGCACTGAGAGGCGCAGGGTTAGAAAAGGACTTGTGGTGCTTCTGCTGCGAGCACAGCAGGCTCAGGGGAGTGGGGGTTAAGCAGGGGTGTCCTGCTCACCCCCAAGGCACAGAGTTAAAAGCTCGGTCCTTGAGCCATTGGGGTTGTCCTGTGCAGACCCCCACCTGCCAGACCCCAGCCTGGCCCAGAGCAGATGCCCGAGGAAGGCTATGAGAGGAGGAGGAGGAAGGAGAGGATTTCCCCTGGGGGGTCTCCCAGCCCCCAACAGTGCCTGGCCCCCTACTCTTGCCTCCCGTGGAGGCACCGGCCATGAGGGGGGGAACCAGGCATGGCAAT
>NW_010530433.1:0-316 GCF_000687285.1 Phaethon lepturus | reverse complement strand
GGAGGCGTGGGGGAAACTCACGGGAAGTGGGGCCAGCCCCCCACAACCCTGCTGAGCCCCCAGCAGCAAGAAGTAGGCTGTGCCCAGGTGCTTTGTGCTTCACAGCCCCTCCAGTGCCCACACAGCCCCCGCAGCACCCCCAACCCTGCACCGTGGGCATTGTGCTGGGCATCACGCACTGTGCTCCCGCCCAGGGAACCCCAGTCGTTGGGAAGAGGCTGCGCGTAGGAATCACCCTGGAGCAGAGGGATGGCAAATGTGCCTGCTCGGGCCGCAGGCACGGCACGGTCCCAGCAACTATTTTGGTGCTGCTCCC
>NW_010530432.1:1219-1574 GCF_000687285.1 Phaethon lepturus | reverse complement strand
CTGCCGCTGCACCTCTCCCTCTTCTCCCCCAGCATCTTCAGCTTTGAACAATTCCCTCCTCTTGGAAAAATCTGGACCTGACTGAGGAGGAATAGAGGTGGGGTGTGGTTCAGGACCCCCGACTCCTGGGTCCTGTGTGCTCCTCCACCGTTCCCGACGGACCCGGCTCCGCGCACACCTCGGAGCGGAGACAGAGCTATCGCCGGGGGTCGTAATCACAGCTCTTTCCAAATAATAACTAATAGTCGGTTTGGGTAAATATTACAAATTAGAGAGGAAATTGGAGATGTCGGGGCTGAGAGGCGGCAGAGAAAGTGTGTTTAAGACTGCCTGACAATTTCTCGCTTGGGGACAG
>NW_010530432.1:424-856 GCF_000687285.1 Phaethon lepturus | reverse complement strand
GCGGCAGAGAAAGGGTGTTTAAGACCGCTGGTAAATGTCTCGTTTGGGGCCAGAGGGTTGAGCGGGGAGGGCGGTGTGGGAGGTGGGCAGCAGAAGGGACGCGCCGGCCGCAGAGCGGGGCTGGAGCCCGGCTCCGAGGAGCGAGAGCGGCTCCGAGGAGCGAGAGCAGCTCCGAGCACTTCCCGGGTGCGCGGATTTGCTGCTGCAGCCATGTGGTGGGTCGCATCCTGCTCACCCCTCAAAACGAGGAAGCGCAGGCCGGGAGAGTCGCCCTGAATTTAAGCTGCTTTTGACGGACGGAGCTCAGAGGGTTGAAAGGAGGGAAGGCGCCGGCAGCAGGGACGTGGGCACACGCTGGCACGGAGAGGGACCTTCTGTGCCCGGCCAGGACAGCGGCTCCGGGGGGGCAGAGGGGTGTTCCAGATGGGCCCC
>NW_010530432.1:0-297 GCF_000687285.1 Phaethon lepturus | reverse complement strand
GGTGAATAAATGGCGAATTAGTGGGCAGCGACCCTCCTCCGATGGTTCGGGGGCAGCCGGCTGGCTCCCAGCAGCACACGGACACCTCCTGGGGAAGGGGGATGCAGAGCTCGGGTTCTCCTCCAAGAAATGATAAAAAGGTGAAAAGCAGCAAGGGGGATGGGAAAACTGCTCTAGACGCCAGGAGAAATGGGGTGCAATGGGACCCTCAAGCCAACCCCACGGAAATCCTCTGAAGGGGAGGCAGGGGGTGGGAGCGGCTGGGAGGGAGGAGGAGGAGGAGGGAGAGGAAGAAAT
>NW_010530431.1:0-1452 GCF_000687285.1 Phaethon lepturus | reverse complement strand
TCCTCCGTAGTCATCTTCGTCGTCTTCTAATTTCCCCTGTGCTGTAAGCGCTGCACACAAATACAACGTAAGCCTTAAGAAGCCTCGCTTGTTCCGACAGAAGTGTCGGCTCTTGGCAGTATCGGTGCAAACTCTCCATGGCCGCTGTAATTTCGGCACAGCGTGGGTCTCAGTTCTGCGCTTCGTCCCCAAAGCCCGATTTAAGCTCCCTCGTGCAGCTCCGCGGTTGCACTGGCTCAGGCGCGGACAAAGGGCGATCGCAGCGTATATTCGTGTACGTTGCTTGCCCGGCGTCCGATGTATGGTTTCATTTGTGAATCTCGTCTTCATTCTGCACCGTGGTGTTTGGGCAGCATGCAGGTTTACAAATCGGGTCCTGGCAATATTGTTTAAAGAACCCTCAATGCTTTCAGTAAAAACCTGAGTAAGTATTTGTTATATTTAGAGGCAATTCTGCTTATTATCTCTTCATACCAATAAGCTTTTCACTGACCTACATTTTGCTATGCCATTTTCCATTTGCTGTCCCACGTTACATTTGCATGGAAGCGAAATCTTTTGTTTTTTAGTGGTCTCTTGCACTTGCCGTTCCGTCCGCCAGCCAAAATCACACTCACTGGCCTGTGATGGTGCGATCAGCCTTGCTGGAAATGATCGTATCGTTGAGGATCCCGGCTTCACACTAGAAGTAAAAAGCTTTTGCAGGTGAATCCTTCAGCCGAGCAGAGCTGGAGAACCAGCCAGCAGCAGCAGAGCACGCAAAGAGAAAAGGTTTATGTGTTTGCCAGCAGCAGGACTTTGCGGAAAGAAAAGCAGCGATGGGACGGAGTCCGAAACCGGCTTCCTTTCAGCTGGAGGGAGTAGTCGTCTCCCTGGATGTGTATTACAACCGTCACTAAAGACATATAACTACATCTTGGTTTTAATTCTCCTCTCAGCTTTCACATGTCATTAAAGAGATACCTGCATTGACAGGAAGAGTTGCAACGCTTTTGGGGAATTGTTATTATCGTATTACATGATGATGGTGTTTATTGCGGTAGTGCCTTAGGGCCGAATTTATAAACGTTGTGGATGGATTACATGGGTATTATGCTGCACATAAATATTTTGCTGTGTGTTCATGTTGAAATCCTGTGAACCGGACAATGTAAACAAATTAACATTATCGGGGAAAACCTGTTTTTTAAGTCAACTTTCCCTGTAGACTTTACTTGGCCAAAGGACACTTGCTGTAACTTTCACATCTCCTATGTCTCTACCGTGTTCAAAAGTGTTTTTACTAGCACGTGTTAGCCAAAACCTCTTCCTTTTTGGAAAAAAAAGCACGCGTGTTTAAAAATGCACTTGATCCGACTAGCTAGCGTATTTTTAAACAGGACCGTGTTATGTTTAACAGCGTGTTAGCATTTGTCAATTAACTTGTTTCCGCAGAGTGCTGACAGAAGTGCC
>NW_010530430.1:1037-1599 GCF_000687285.1 Phaethon lepturus | reverse complement strand
TTTCCAAACCGTTCTGCTCCTGCCATTCTCGGGGCTGTCGCCTTCTCATCGCACGCCCCATGCCGTGGGACCACGCTGCGCCTTACTTGTGATTAAAAACCCGCAAACTCCCCCTCTCCCCACAACTCACGACTTTCTTTCCTTCGCCTCCGTTGACGGTAACGTCGCCCGCCGAAACATCGGTGGGTTGTTCACGAATCGATGTTTGCCTGTAATTGCAGTGATACCAAAATCTCATTTTGGTATCTTGGATGCCTTCAGCAGCCAGACCTGCTCTGGGGAGTCGTGCAGAGCAGTCGCTGCAGTGGTCGTTTCCTCGCACCGGAGGGACGAAACATCGGTGGGTTGTTCACGAATCGATGTTTGCCTGTAATTGCAGTGATACCAAAATCTCATTTTGGTATCTTGGATGCCTTCAGCAGCCAGACCTGCTCTGGGGAGTCGTGCAGAGCAGTCGCTGCAGTGGTCGTTTCCTCGCACCGGAGGGAAGACGGGCTTGCTCTCCTCCAGGCGCGGGCATGCGTGCCTGCGGTGGCGAGATGCGCCCCCGATACCCGCCGCC
>NW_010530430.1:0-690 GCF_000687285.1 Phaethon lepturus | reverse complement strand
AGACGAGACATGAGGGCCTGAAGTAACTTGCGTGGAAGTGCAACCAGAAGCGCTGGGTTGCCAGCACGTGGCCGGGCTGGGCTTGCTGGGAATTACAGGGAATTCTGTAAAGCCACAAGCAAGTTACCGAAGCGCTGTTATTTGCTGAACAGGCACGGCATCAGTTCAATAGCTGGTTAATTCTCTTTCCGACTGTAAACTCAGTACAAGGTGAGCATTAGGGAGCTTAAGTTGCTGGTAGAAAGGATACGAGCTTTTTTTATTATACTATGAGGTCTTTATTTGAGGATTTCAAAACATTTTGTGGAGCGTAGGCGGGTTAAATGAGCTGACCAAGACCACGCTGCGTGTCTGAAATGGGCAGAGGGGAGCCCGGTAGCTCTTGCTCCCCATCAGCTGCGGGAGCCGCTGCTCAGGCAGGATCTCCTCTAGTGGTTTTTTCCCCTCTAAATCGCTGAGTGTAGGTTTTCGTCAGTAGCTCACAGCGCTACTTTAAAAATCACTCTCTACCGTAGAGAATTAGGAAGATCTCACTTTGAACGTGTCAAACAAATTCATTGAAGTAAAAAGCCAGCCCTCGGAAAGCTGAGGGTGAGGTCCACTGGGAGGAACGCGCTGGCAGAAGACTTTTCCTGGTGGTGTGGCCGGTGGCCTGGCGGCCGTCCCTGCCTCGCCGTACGCCGAGGGATG
>NW_010530429.1:1126-6583 GCF_000687285.1 Phaethon lepturus | reverse complement strand
TGCCACGCACGCTCTGGCTCGCTCGCCGCCTCCGGTTGCGCAGCCCCGGTACTAGCCTTGTGATTTTTAAACGCTGAAACAACTTTCGGTGCTGCCGTCAGGCATCTGTAAATCCGCCTGCGCAGCCCCTCGGGAGGTGTGTTCCCGGGAGCGGTGATGCCGGGCGGTACTCGCTCGTTCCCGGGAGCCGGTTTATTTTCTCTGGAGTGAGGTCTGGTTAAAGCGTGCCGACGTCTAGGCTGCAGGGCAGCGCCAGCTCAGCAGCAGAATCCGTTTTTGGGAGTGGAGCGAGGGAAGCGGGAGGTGGGCAGGTGGACTCAGCAGTGGCAGCCCTCTCACCACGGGCCAGGTCCTTCCGTGGTCCTGGCTTGCCCCTGCAGAAGGACACTCGCCAAGCCTTGCTTTACCCAAGTCTTCCAGGTGTCTGGCACGAGTCAGCCTGCCTTTCGAACAAGGATGGGGATGATTGCTCGGGTCGTGACTTGAACTTTGTTACAGTTGGTTCGTGCCTTTATCTGCAGCTCTTACGCATGTTGCCGTGCAAACCCACGCTGAATCGTGTCCCAGCCTGAACACGCTCTCCGAGGAGCAGAGTGTCCCTCCTGTATTGATCAGTAGGATTTCCCAAGGGTCCCGGCTTTCCCTGGGGACAGGGAGAAGCTTCACATGTGCTGGGATAGAAGCCATGATGTTAATCGTGATGTTGGTGTGGTCCAGCGTTTGTTGCTTGGAGGTGTCTGTGATGTGACTGCAGGGAAGTTGAAGAGCATAGCAGGAAGCGAGCAATGTGGGGGCTCAGCCATCGCATCTCTGTCTCTTGCTCCGTTTCCTTTCTGAATGGCAAAGGCATTTGTGAGAAAACTCTGTCCAGATGGCAACAGTAGCTGTTCACAGATGCTTTTTTGCCAGGGGAAAAATGCTGTTCCCTTTGTGCACCTTGAGAGACCTTGTCTCTTAAAAGTCTATTCTGCTTTTAAGGAATTGCTGTCATACTTCACATAACTGAGCAAGGCAAGCATCAGAGCACAGGAGCTGCTTTCAAGAGGAGTGAGTGGGGGCTTGGCTACTAAAATCTGTCTGGTGAAGGGAGGGATGCTGCCAGCATGTCTAGCCTACACCTCAGGGTTTTGCAGCCAGAGTAGTGTATGTTCTTGGGAAATTTAGATATACTTGTATCCAATCCTGTCTGATGTCCCAGTGCTCCTACATCTTTTGTACGACTGAAGTTATGCTGACAGAAGAGCCCCACAAGCAGCCTGAAATTCAGGAATATAGACAGAGCAGAGTCTTCCTATTGCTCTGAGACTTAGCTTGAGGGTTTTCTCATTAATCTTTAAGATCGGATACTCATTTTTCAATGGGTGTTACGTTTTAGTTGTCCCTGCTTTCTCAGGGTGAGATTTCACAAGATAGCTAAGGTTGATCGGCTAGCGAGCTGGTTCAGCTTCCCTCCCTTTGCTCCAGGCTCGTGTTTCTTCTGCCTTCCTTGCATTGTTACTGGCTATGTGAATTCAAGAGGTTAAACCAGCAGAAAATTCTTCTCCATTCAGTTTTCTAGGGTGGTTCACTTTCTCAACAGAGCTTCCGCTGTTTCACTGCGAGATCAAACAAGTTCTGCTTAATGTGAGAAAGTAGCAGGAACGTGTGGAGGAAAGGGGCAAGCAGAACCATCCCCTGCAGCACCCGTGGCTTGTTGCTTGGTAAGCTTAGCTGTACGGTAAGACTGCATGCCAGGAGCCTTGTTCTTCCTCTGGCATGGGGACCCTACTGAAGAAAGTGTTTATGCTTGGTAAATGGTGGTGCTAGTGTGGCAAGAGTCAGAACTGTAAGAGCGGTACAATTACTGCCATGTTTGTGATACGGAGCTAAGAGTTGTATTTGAAATGCCTGTGAGCGTTCAGAGGTCAGGTAACCCGGTTCATCATCTACCTCTGATTTTAGCAAATGGTAATAAACTCAGGTGTGGCAACTTACCTTTATTCTACTGTATTAGGCAATTTTATTTTTTTTTTACATAACACAGCATTGTTGCCAGTCTGCTCTTGTGCAAACACAAACACACACCTGTCTCCCTAACTCATTTCAGCTGTGCGTGGACTAGTAGGAAAAGTAGTAAATTTGTTTTCTGTTTTTCATTTCAAATATCTAGTTATTAGAAAGTGGTGCCACATTTACACGCAGCTTAGATGAATCAACTGACTAGCTGGACTACTCTCATAAAAAGCCTTTTGTGCACTTTGACCTTCATCTATGAAGTCATAGCCTGAGGGTGGTTTATTGTCTTAAAAACCCTTGAAGATAGAAATCAAGAATGAAGATGACAGCCTGCACATAATAGTAGAGATTAAATCAGAATAAACAAAATTACTTTTTTGTTTGAGAGATGTTTCTGAGATAGTGTTTGGTGAAAGATGTGGGGTTTTTTATTTCATTTTTGAGGAAAAAAAACCCCACAGCTTAGCACATACTGAGTTTGTCTTTCAGGGCAGATGTGAATACTTTAAAGATTGTCCCCATTGAGCTGATGCCATTGTGAAAAAGAAATCCTGTGTTTGCGCGTGAGAACCAGCCTTTGCTTTGGATCCGTTTTCAACAGGACTCCACTGTGTGTGTTGTAAGGCTCATTATAAGAGCTGTGGTGGTCCTCTGGGGTGCTTGTAACTTCGTAGGGACTGCATTCCCTGTCGTCCCAGGGAATAAAACTGTGGGGAATCATCATACGCTTTCTGTTTCTTGGGTGACAGACAAAAGTGTTGAGGTGAAGTGCTACCGGAGCAGGGTGATGGCATTTGTTTTGAAGGAAGCGAGGCAGCATCACATCTTGCATTGCAGAGTAGCGTTCCCTAGTGCTCCCATCCTCCCCTGAGCGAGGAGCTGGAAAGGTCAAAACACTGGTTCTGCTACCTCTTGAAAAGTCAGCTATCTTCTTTCTTGCAGGGTTAGTAGAACCAAGGGGTTTACCAAACATCTGTTGTCTCTTTTGGGGGCAGTTTTTTCACGCTGTTTTCCACAACTGTGAAGTCTTTGCAATGGTGTTTTTCACCTGCATTAGCAGGTGAAGATCTTTTGCCTCAGAAGGATGATTATCCTTCTGCTTCATTTAAAACTGACAGTTGGCCTCCATGTTAATGCTTGGCTTCTCCTGACTGTGGAAAATACAAAACGCTGAACTATCTCATTATCCCATATCAAAACCCTCCTTATTATCCTTGCCTTGGTGCCCAACTTTTGTGGGCATTAATTAGATCTGCTGAGGAGAGCCCATCATGCTGACCAGTGTGGTCTCATGGTCTTGTGTTTTCATCTTCCTCTCCCATCCAACAATGTGTGCTTATCTTTGGATTTGCAGATTAGTGGTCATCAGGTTTGGGGGGTTTTTTGTGCAGCAGATGCAAAAACCTGCAACTTGTTGGTACTGTGTTTAAAAACTCCAGTAGAGTTAGTAGGTACTATGTGAGACCATTAGTTTATGCAGCTTGGCAGATGTTAGCAGTACCAAAAGAGTTTAAAGGGTTTTTGAGAGTAAGGCAAAGCCTGTTCTGCTGCTTCCTAGCTTTTGTCCCAAAAAGCTGTCTTCTGTGCCAGTGCATTTCCAATCTCCTGTGCTGTTCCGTGCCTCTCATCTGCTGATTGCATTCCTCTAGCTGACGGATGTTGCTTAAATTTCACTTTGCAGCTTAATGCAGACACTCGCATCAGACAAGTGGAATGGCTGGCCCTTGGCTAGTCTCACTGCAGTTGCTTTGGGCTGAGCCTGCGCGTGAGTGTACAAACCACGACACTTCGCATAACTACATATACATATATATTCATATATGCATACATACATGTAATACTTGATTAAGTTTTCCTACGGTCTATTTTGGTGCTAACAGGGACAGGTTGGTTGTTCTCCAGGCCGAACACCTGTCTGGACTGGGAAGAAATGATAGAAGGAAGAAGAGTTGGAAAAGGAAAATTGATGGGGACAAAGAAACAATGAATAGTAAGGATGAGCTGCTTCAGCATGTGAAAATGTTGAGAAAGGCGTGCTGGAGGGAGATCCACTCAGAAGGAGGGGTGTCAAAAGCAAGCATGGGAAAAACATGACCATTTTATTTGGAAGTACATGTGAATGAAATGGCAATCTGACTTGCCCAGCCTTGTTTAGTGAAATAGGACATAATGACCCTTTTGTTGTATATGTCTTGTCCTGTCAGTGTTGGGATGTGGGACACAATAAGCATCTTCAGCTCTTAGAAAGTTGTTTTCTTCATGGAGACTTGAAATTTGGAGGCCTTTAAAACAGGTTTGACAATGAACTCTATGAGGCAGCGTGAAAAATGTGCCACTGCACTGCTTTCAAGTTGAAGTTTTCCTGGCTTAATTCTGTTTTGTGTGGTTTTTTTTCTTGCGTGTTATCTCTTTCTCAGTCTTTTTTTAACCTTCTTTTGGTCTTTCTTCTGTACTTTTGATTCATTCCTCTCTTTATCCATTACTTTTTTAATTATACCTTATTTATAAGTTAAATGAGAACTCAAATGAACATTTGCTGCTCAGCACTTCCTTGTGCGAGAGGCAAAGAAGCCCTTCTCAGGTGCTGTGAGAGGAGAGGCCAGAGGTTTCTTACCAGAATGTCCTAGAGGTATTGCTTCTCATTAGAAGATACATGACTCTTTCAAGCTTTCTCCTTTTTCCTAATGAAAGGCTGGGCTGTCAAGAGGTCTTTTTCCTTTTGAATGGTTCTTCCCAGGGACCTAGCTATTGTATTAATGTCTTGCTGCAGTTTACAGCCTGTATGTGTGTGTTTTTCAGGGCAGTGGCAACGTGTAACACTGGTTTTTATTTAAAACCAGCAACAAAGTCTAGGGCATTTTTTAACAATGGTGGACCTAGGTCCCAGTTCCATAAAATAAGTACAGCCACTATCTGTAAAATACACAGATGAGGTTTTGGTCATCTTTTCTCTGAAAGACAGTGGTGAAGCTTGGTGAGACAGACACGTGTGTGCACAGAAATATTCAAATACAGCTAAGCAAGGACTGTAACTGAATAAAAAAAGCAGTCGGTTCAGAGAGCATCATGGTGTACAGGAAAGGTGGTGTTCTTTTCTCATTTTACAAGAAATGTGGCTAACCTAATGGGATGGAAAGGCAGCAGATGTCTGTGGTGGGCTGACCCTGGCTGGATGCCAGGTGCCCACCAAAGCCGCTCTGTCACTGGCCTCCTCAGCTGGGCAGGGGAGAGAAAATATAGCGAAAGGCTCGTGGGAGAGATAAGGACAGGGAGATCACTCACCAGTTACTGTCATGGCCAAAACAGATTTGGCTTGTGGGAAAATAAATTTAATTCATTACCAATCAAATCAGAGTAGAGATAATGAGAAATAAAATCAAATCCTAAAACCCCTTCCCCCCACCCCTCCCTTCTTCCTGGGCTCAACTTCACTCCCGATTTCTCTCCCTCCTCCCCCCAAGC
>NW_010530429.1:0-842 GCF_000687285.1 Phaethon lepturus | reverse complement strand
CCCGGGGGGCCGAAGCCCCGGCCAGGAGCTGGCTCCAGTGTGGGCTGCCCACGGGGTCACGGCCTCCTTCGGGCATCCCCTGCTCTGGCGTGGGGCCCTCCCCGGCTGTGGGTGCAGATCTGCTCCCCTGTGGAGCTCCATGGCCGCGGGGGCACAGCCGGCATCACCGTGGTCAGTATTTGTATTTTCGTGACTGTCACTAATAGATCTTTTAAAAAAAATTCAGCCAAGTCATTATACAGACTCCTGATCAATACTGTGATGATCTCACGTTCTCACTTTGTACAAACTGCTGCAATATACTGGTGTGCAGAAATTGCTTTGCTCTAAAGCTCTTCCTGGGAATCTCATGCTTACAATAAAGCTAACGTAGCCTGAAATCTTACAAAATTGATTGTTACAGTTGAGCTCTTGTCATTTTAAGACAGTCACTTTTAGTCTCCCCCCCTCCCCCAGCAAAACTCCCCCAGCACAACGCGTTTTTGCGTTCCTTTTTACGCGGAAATTCCTCGCGCTGGTCCCCTGCCAAACGCGGCACGTGCGGGTGCGTCGGAATGGGAGCTCTCCTAGTCGATGCGCTTGCCCGCTTGCCACGTGGGGGGAAACGGCGCTCGTGAACGATTTGGTGGTTTGTCACGTGTCTGCTCGTCCATCCTTTCTCTCTCAGCTTTATTTGGCTCAGTGAAGGGACAGGGTCCGTATTTGTTTACAAATAGATTTACTGCTTCCTAAATGCGTTTTGTAGCTGTGTCTATTTATCATAGTGGTGTTTTTGAGGCAGGGTCTGAAGGTATGATGATAATGCATCAGCTCACGCTGCTTGACAGGCTGGAGAAATATAT
>NW_010530428.1:0-10192 GCF_000687285.1 Phaethon lepturus | reverse complement strand
CAACCTTAGTGATTCTGTGATTCTGTGGTTTCCCAAAACTTCTTTTCCTTTTTAAGGCAAATTATTCAGTTAAAAAAAAAATCCCCCAGCATTAAAACCTGTCTCACGTCATCTTGTCTCAGTAAAACAATGACATTTTCCCCTCTTTGATGCTCAGATCTAGCTCCACAGGAAATTTTACTACCATGACTCTTTCATCTCTCTCCTGGTTTGAAGATAAATGATCCTTGGACTCTTCTGGACCTGCATAAATCACAAAAGCAATCTACTAAGAGAGCTGCCTGTGGCACCGACTTCAGCTGGAATTGAAAAGGACAGTCAAAAATACCCATAGTGCTTACACAAGGAGTAACAGAGCCACGGTAATCCAAGCAATGTCTTCTCCTTTCGGTACACAGGAGCATGGGTGGAGAAGAGGATGGTGGTGGGGCTGTGGCACTGGGGGGATGACAGCCCCGGGATGCCCTCCTCGGAGGCATCACCGGAAAGCAACCACAAAACTGGGCGACTTCCGAGGACTCAGTCGCAAAGACAAAGAGGTCCCAGCGCATCCTCCCGGGCCACTGAATTCAGTCCCAGGTGTCAGATGTGTGTGATGCTATCCCTTTCCTAACCGCGCCCGGCTTGGCCTCCAACCTGGGCTGGGGGGTCCCTACTCAACCCCTGAATAAGGCGCTGAGGCCAGGATGGCGTCACCTTCGGAGACTCACATCTGGAGTTTAGGAGAGGCAGCTCACCGTACAAAGCAAACCTTTGATGAGGTTTTGTACGCGGGACGGAGAAACAAACAGGTGCTGCTCTGTCGGTCTCGGCATCACCTCTGCTATCCTCAGAAACTCCCCCGAGGGTCTGATGTGATGGAGGTGACAACCAAAGCACCTGAAACTCGGCTCAGGGGTGGGGTGACAGCCTCCGGGCAAGACCTCTTTGCTTGGAAACCCCATGAGAAACCACGGGGGAAGAAGGGCAGCACATGGCCCCGGAGAAAAGCGGGTGATTAATCTCACAGCTCCTTGCTCAAGGCTGATGTGGCCGAACTGGAGCAGGGAGCACGTGGGGAAACTATCCCGTGCCCTGAGCTTGCTCGAGAGATCGCTGCGGGGTGGGCGATGGTGGCCAGCTCTCAAGCTGCCAGAGCAAACATGGCTTCAGACACACCTGGAGGAAAGCAAATCCTCTGCTGCAGGAGGCTGTGGGTGCTAACCGGAGCACGGTCCTTGTCCCCAGGCGCAGCTGCAACCGGCCGGCGCCCCGGGGCAGGGACCGAG
Organism: Phaethon lepturus; assembly: GCF_000687285.1. Taxonomy (NCBI): domain Eukaryota; kingdom Metazoa; phylum Chordata; class Aves; order Phaethontiformes; family Phaethontidae; genus Phaethon; species Phaethon lepturus. Next base: position 8,924 of record NW_010530428.1, on the reverse strand, counting down.
GGACGGCGCATGCCGTGGCGGCTGCAGCAAACGCTGCTGATGCAGCAAGCAACTGCTCCTGGGTGACTTACGCTTTTCCGTGGGTGGGAGTGTGGGCTGCAGAGTTATTTTTGTGTCTCCCCTCGCTCTCACCCGATTGCAACCGGATACCACAAGCCCCATCAGCCCCAAGCAGAGCGCGCGGCATTGCTAATGTAAAGCACCGTGTGCTTGCAAGCGAGGAGAGGGGGTTTCTCACTTCTGTTTTTCCTTAAGCAAATATTTTTAAGCCCTACTTGCAAATTAGTTGTGTTGCTTGTCGCCCCTCATAATTTGGGAACATGTGCAGAGATCATTCGTGCGGCATTGCTCCCCGTTAACGAAGGCATTATGAGGAAACTGGATTTGCCACAGACCCCCGTGACACTCCGCTCCTTCCGGTCTGATACGGCACTTCATGACCCCGTTTCCCGTCATAAGACTGATCCATGGCAAAATCACTTCAGCACATACACATACACAACGATTAATGTAGCTTTTTACAATAAAGCATCAGCACCCGGCACAGTGACCACCCTGCCGATGATGGGAGCACCCTTGATGGGGAGCAGGGAGGACGTGGGACACCTGGAATTTTATGCTTAACAACTGATGCCCTCTGCTCTTGCCCCATCTTACCCAGTGTCGCACAGGCATCCCTCACTCTCCCACCTGCTTTACTCAACTCCGACCACCTTCATTTAAGAGGCAGAGAAACAGGAGACAGTACATATCACGAGAGTTAGTTTTTGGAATAGTTCTCCCTTTTTCCATCATGGAGCTGCAAACAGAAGCAGCATCTTGCTTTGAGCTCTAAGCTCTTCTCCTGAGATAGATAATCGAATCAATAACTCAAAGCTCTTCATGCAAGTTTAGGGATTCTCAGCTGGGATACCTTTACCGAAGCTTGTGAAAATCAGGCCTGGCTTTCACAGCTACTTGATTTTTCCCCTTCTCTTTTCTGACTTGGAAAAACTTGGAAGTATTTGTGTGGCATTTTCCACATGTGGAATTACTGAACTAATTTTGGTTTCTTCCATCCTTTTATTTGTGTACAGCCAAATAACAGCCTCTTGCCACAGTGTACTTGTGGGAAATGCCAAAGGGACAAACGAAACCTCATGATTAGGAGGAGAACAGTCAGGACAGGGAGAGAAAATGGTCTGAAAAGCAATGGATGAAACAGAGGAGGAGGAGAAGGGTTGAACTTTTCCACTTCAGTGGGGTGTTGCACGCGTGGAAGGGAGAACGCTGGCCATGACATTTTGCTCTCTTCAAGACGGATTGCTGCAAAGCCGTTGTGTCCCCATTGACACTGTGGCCACCGGGACCATCGGCCTCCACAGCTCACCCCTCTCGCAGGATCTTCCCACAGCCCATGGAAGGATTTGCCTGTTGTGCTCACCTCACGGCGGGGGTTGCAAGGAGGCGTCGGAGGATTTTCAGGATTTGCATGATTTGCTCAATGTCTTCACTACAAAACAGAAGGACCTACAATAATAAATAAAAGAAATAAACCCTATGGAAGTCAAGGGAGGCTTGCTTGGGCTCCTACATGTGATGTATTTCTTGAATGCTGCATAAAAATATGTGCTGCTTTTTTGTGACGGTGCTGTGGAAATTCAGAGCAGACTGTGACCTGCTGTAAATCGATGGATCTGATAAGATCTGCCCTCTGTGAAGTGGATTGAGCTTCTCTGGCAAAAGAATATGATAAATCTACCAGTCCATACCCACAGGTGAAAGATAAATATGCAGGACACAAGCTACACTTATGAGACACAGGCAGCACATCCCTCCTCGTCTGCGCTTTCTGCGGGGCAGGACGTTATGAGGGTCTTTGAATCTTCTGGTGGCTTTGTTTGCACAGTATGAAATCTTTAGGTCCTGAAAAAAAGCACGTTGCAATGCAGAAGTGAGAGCTGCAAACTGGCATAACCAGCCAGTAGCTACGTCCCGTATTTCTACATCAATTTTCACCCAGAACAGGGGGAAAAAAACAAAAGGCAAAGTCTTCCACGAGCCCTCCGCGGTGGCTGGACCGCTGCTCTGATTCAGTGAGAGCCGCCCACGAGGTGCTGCGAGAGGGGCCGGAGGCGCAGGGATGTCAACCCAGAGCCGGGGGTCAGAGTTGTGCACTTGGATCTTTTTCACAAGACAAGTTGTGTTGTGTGTTGACTTGACAGAAATTCACTTTTTCTTTGGGTGATTTTCAATAAGAAAAATAGCACTTGGGCTTCTAGGCTTACTGAGCTGCTCATGGGAATGAGTGCCAGTAGAGTCCAGCAACTGGTCCAGGAGGCTTAGCCAGCGGCCAACACCAGCTTTCTCGCTCAGACGGTTAGGTAGGTGTTTTCAGAGCTGCAAGACTACAGACCCAACCTTCATCCCACATTCAGTTGTGTGTTTGTGATTTATCTAGCAAATCCCTGTGGGCTCTAGGGTGCAGTTTTATTAAAATGTCCTTTTTCCCCTAACTCAAGAGGATGGTTACAAAACATACTAAAATTTGTTTTTCACTCTTTAGGGCTTCCAGAACTTTGTGCTCATCTATCTCACGTTATTTTTCTATTTGTGGTTTTGAGGTCATGGCTTCAGAAATGTTAACTCTTCAAGTGAAGTTCAGAGCCAAACCCAAATTCTTCTTGGAGGAAATACTGAAATTTCTACTGGTGCCTCACAGCTGAAAAACATGGAAATGAATACACAGTAATTGATCTATCTCTCTGATCAAAAGGTACCTCAGTGGAGTTATGCACTCATGGAAAATGCTGTATGATAGTGTCGGGTGGATAGCGCAAACAAACACAAACTTTCCCACAAATATTTGCTTGTCTTAAATTAATCTGCTTGGCTGTGCTCATAACTCTCCAGAGTTTATATTCCACAAATATTCTGACAAGAGCTTGTTGGCAAGAATACACATAGAAACCGCTCAAGGTAACATCTGAGGAAACTATTTTTGAAGGTCCATTTTAAGGCCAGCAACCCTAAAACCCTGCTATTTTCATGCCTTTGGACTTAGCAGCCCTGAGGAAAGGGCAGCATTCCCCTCGGAGGAGGCCAGGCGTGGGGATGTGGCTCTGAGTCATGAGTCAGATCCTTGTTCCCCTTCTGCTCTGGGGAAGATGTTGGTTAACCAGTGACAGCTGGAGAACTGAGACTGCCTTTCCATGGTCGGAGGAGAAGGACTCTAGAAATGCTCTTCCCTGCTCCCTGCCTTTGCGTTACACGAAGGCAGGAGAACCAGGCGTCTCCCCTCCTCCCTCTTCCTTGGGTGCAGATGACAGCCCAGTGCCGACGTCCCAGGCGGTACGGCAACCGCAGGATGCAGCAAGGGTCCCGAACACGCAGGGTGTACGGCCTGGCTGCACCCCCCTTTTGCCATCCCTGGTTTCGACAGGAAGACAGCGGTGAGCAGCCTGGTGGAGAGCTCCCCTTCCCCTCCCCTCCCCTCCTCTCCCCTCCCCTTCCCTTGACACTTAGGAGACCAAGATCCTGCTGGAGCAGACTGCAACGTGAATCCTCCAAGCAGTTTATATATAGCTTGAGAGAACCAAACAGCATTATTTTAAGTTCATGAATGAGTCTCCATATCCCTCGTAGCAACCACAAGAAGCTCGAGCCAGACCTGCACTGTGAATGCAGGACTGGGGGCATCTTTGGTGCTTGCGCAGCGGAGCAGATCGCTGGGGAAGACCCACACTTAACACCGACTGCAAAACCGGGCTGCTGGGGCTGCCTTCTGCAAGTCTGGCTTCATTTTGATTCAGAAGAAAATTTCTGTGGGATGACCACTCTGGACAGATCAAAGCATTTCATCTTTATTGGTACTCTTTTATTATCTATTGTTATAATATATAATAAACAATAAAACTGGAAAGCCATTCCAGAGTGGAAAGAAAATATTTCACAGTGTTTGCTGTTTTCTTTTTCCTTTTTTTTTTTTTTTTTGTAACCTGGCTACCCGTGGGGGGAACATGCGTGATTTTGAAAGCATTTTGATGGAAGTAGATGTTTCATTGGTGAAGAGTTTCAAACTGATCCTATCAGCTGTATTAATAGTACTTGGCACTTATTCAGGTAACTTAACCAGAGTTCTCAAAGCACATTATGATAGTATATCGTTAGCCCTATTCTAGATCGATCTGTCTAAAGCTGAACTGGAAAGTTTTTAACTTCACTTCTGAATCACCACTGCCAACAGGCCTCTGCGAGTTACACTCGTACAGTCAGGAAACGAAATAATTTCTCATGACACATGTCAAAATTGGGCAGCAGGAACTGGCGACAGCCCCCCGGACAGGACAGAGCGCTGCGCCAGGAATCAAGAGATTCTTCTCTGCCACCACCTTCTCATGGGGCTGTTTGCAAGCCTCCTCATTGCGTGTCTTTCTTCCTCCTCCTTTAGGCTGCTGGGTGTGTTCAGACTGGAAATCCTCTGGAAAAAGCACGGTGGCCTCCCGCTGCCGTTGCCACTAATGCTACAGGCTGGAAGGGCTGCACAAATCACTTTGGAACAGGAGATGTGACAAGGTGGAAGCAAAAATCACAAACATTTTTGGGGAAATGCTGCTTGAAAGCATTTTAAAAATTCTTTCGTTTTTTAACATCTTTTTTAAAAAAAAAGTAGCACAAAAATTACTCATTGGACTTACAGAAAAGAATGACTCTTGCAAAACATGATCACAAGCAGTTGTGATATTAGCAACCACCCCTTCAACATTATGATTCCGTAGGCATTGAATGAGAAAGGCAGAAGGGTATGTTTGTAAAGGAAACTGATTTTCCATAGGTTACTCCCTCCACAGTGGGAGACCACAGATTGAGAAGAGCTGACTACCCGTCCAGTAGCAGTAATGCAATTACGCTCTTCATAGCGAGCGAGAAAAACACCGGCTGATTTTCTTTGCATCATGATCCGGTAACCTCAGAATTAACCTTGCTGGACACAGATCTGTTAACTTCTGCCATGCTTCTCCAATTAAACTATTGAAGTCTGAGACAGAAATAGCTACCCACAGCTGTTATGAATTGATACGTTCCCTGATGGTGCTTGGCGCTACCTGCAGAAAAAAGAAAAATTTCTTATTTTTTCTTTGCCATTAAGTCAACCTTTTTTTTTCTTTTTTTTTTTTTTTACTATTTTTAATACTCTTTCATTGCAAACTGATGATATTAGACTGCTCTGCTTTGCTTTGCTTGGAATGGAAGGCAGACATGCTACTTGCGTGCAGTCTGTAATGGTAACTTCACACAAGGGTGGAAGGCGCTTGCAGGGCTGCGTAGCTCTAAGCGCATCAAGTTACACCAGAGTACGCATTGCACTTCCAGCGCTAACGAGGAGCTACAGACCCTTGGATGTCCTCTGCCCCGCTGGTAATGACGGAAAGAAAGGGATAGATCCACTTGAGGACAACATCCTGAAAACGCCTGCTCACAGGCAGCGGCAGCCGCGGCTTTACTGCGTGCTCAGAATGGAAATCCCCAAACCTGCGAACGGCAGAAAAACGGCAAAAACCCCAAATCTGCAAAGCCACCTCTGCACACGGGGGCTGTATGTACGTACCAAGCAAATGTAGATCTTTAGAAGCACATTAAGTGAGGTGTCTCTGATTCTTCCCACACCCGTTTAGGGCTCCTGCTCCTGACGGCCGGCCATCATAGCTGGAGGACATTTAAACGCTTCTTGAATGTCACACCCGTAAAGTAAAGCTTTCATGTATCTTTTGGAGCCTTGGTTGAAAAATTAACTTCATTACCAGATTATTTTCTTGGGGTGTAAAGCATGATTACAGAAAAAAAAGTATGGGAAGATGTTTAAAGTGAGAACAGTGACAGAAAAAAACACACGAGCTGCCTGCTCGGTGGCAAAACCAGCAGCCCAGCTGCCAGGATCGTCTGCACAGCCCTTGGCAACGAGACGCCCAGACACAAGGGACTTGCCCGCAACCTTCTTGGACTGCAAAACACCCAAACCTGCCCATTCATGGGGCCAAGCAGAAGTAGCAGCACTCTGGGGGGCCGTATCATTGCAGGGCACCCCGGGGTGGGAAACCCACCCACCGCAGACCCACGCCCCCCACTCGCCCACTTGCCTGCGGGCCGCCCTCGTGGGTGGGAGCCGCGGGGCACACGGCTGCTTTGCCAACCAGCACAAAACCAGCCGCAATCCGCCACCAGCAGATGGGCTGGTGTGTGACACTGATGGGGCTTGGCTTGCTGTTCCATAATCTCCAACGTTGCCTTGATTCAGAACAAACGGAAGCGTTGAGTGTCTCCAAAAGCTCCAAACAACTCGTGTTTTCTCATCTGATGCCCGCTGCTCCGTGCATTACTCTTTTGTTTGCCTTCCCTTGCCCTGCATCTAGAGGAGAGATTACAAGTTGCACCATCAGCAGCCAAGCAAGGTCTAAGCCACAAGGAAGGATCTGAGTCATCTCCCTGAGAGAATATTTTAGCCATACATCATTTTTTGTTTTCAGGCAAACCAGTACAATTATGCAACATAAATTCTTTTAAAGCATTTGGGACTTCAGTTCAATTTAAAATCCTGTAGGTTTTATGGCCAGAATGAGTGATTACTAAGTGTCCGCATACAAATGAAGACTTAGGAAGAAGCATGTGGGGAGGATTAAAGGGCATGTGGAGCCTCATGCACATGCCGGGCGAGCTCTGGGCAGGCTGATGGGAGACGATGGGAGATCTGAAGAGCCCGAGGCACAAGGTGGGTTTTACGATAGTTATGGCTCCGTAGCACAGTTTTGCTCTCCCGGTGCAGTGAGCACAGGGCCTGACTGCGATCTGCTGCAAGGGCATTTCCACGGGCTTCAGTAGAGCCGGGTGACTTTGCCTAGATTAACTCTTGATTTCTGCTGGCTTAAATGGGGATGAAAATCTGGCCTATTTAAAAAGAAGACTCGGTTAGAACAGGAATCGAGGGAGACATTAAAATGCCTCCAGTCTGAATATTTTATCGCTCCAGGAAAGTGTTAAGCCAAGTAGAAGGCTGGGACGCAGCCTGCCTGGCCGGAGGCTGCCTGCTCGCCCTCGGGCAGGGAGGTTGGCCGGTGCTGGGGACACAGCCCTGGCACCTCCAGCCCGCTCGACGCCTCGCTGTGTCACGGATTCGCCGCGGGGCTGCGGGGAAATCGCCGCCATTGCTGAGACGCCTTTACCACCCACCACCCTCTGCCTCCTTCCCCTCCCAAGGCAGGGGACCGCATGGGGGTTTTGTCCCTTTGACCTCGCAGGGTGACAAAGGCCCGTGTCAACAACAGCTTTTTCATTATTATCATCATCACTACTATTTAAAGACCCAGTGCTCGCCGTCATGCTGTTATGTGAGACTCAGCCACCACCGTACAAACAAGGTCTTGGTCCTTGTGAACCGCAGACCCCGGCGAGAGAACCGGGAGCTAGAGATGCAACAAGCCGAAAGCAAAGAAAAAGATCCCAAAGCTTGGCTTAACATGCTTTCTTTAAAATGTACTCTTGTGATTTTGGGAAGCCCAGCAAATAAATCAGAGTTTACAATGCCAGGTACACATTTATTTCTCCTTCTGTAAAAAGGAGTCGAGTCTAGAGTAGTACTTTTTTTCTCTTTTTTTAGGGGAATATACAGATTTGTATCTCCACATCCATTTTTTACTTACACAGATGTAAACTCCACTAAAGCTGGGGGAATTATTGACAACTAATACTGAGGCAATCCAAGGCCAGACTCTGACCTATTGATTTCCCCGAGATTGCACAGGACGTATGTAGCTCATTGCAGGATACAGTCTTTGTTTGTTTTATTTATTACTCCATATATAACAATGTGGAATAAAGAACACCGCCGAACTGCAGAAATGCCTGAGGATTTCTCTTTAATTGAAATCAGGACTGGGAACATCCTTGTAAATCAAGAGCAGTCAGCCTTTGAGAAAATTCACTGCTTTTGCAAAGTTTACTTTCAAATGGGATTTAGCTTTAACTCTTTGTCTCTCACACCAGCTCAGCTAAATAATTTTTAATGATTTCTCTGAAGTGGCTACGTGCTGCTCTGAAAACTTCCAGGCACAACAGATGCTGGGCAGTATTCTTATTTACACTAAAGCTGTGAATAGTAGTTAAGAAAAATCAAATACATGTAATTATTAGAGATATTCCTGAAAATACGTTCCAAATCCATCTTTTTAAAAAGTTGGACATTCTTCCAAATCAGGATTTTGGTTCAGTCCGTTAAGAACCTAGGGGCTCTCCTTGTAAAATTATGACCTAGATCTGAATTTTACTTAAGTTTGGTGATGCTTGAGATTAACTTTTAATTCAGAGCCCTATAGCTGCAGCGCAGAGTGCGGGCAACGGCGAGCGCTCAACTCCGCCGGCAGCTTGGCTCCAGCTGCAGCCCCTCTGAGAGCAATTCAGCCCCCCGTGAACGGGTGCCAACCACAGTAAGCAGAAGGAACATCTAAGCTCTGATGTCCGCGTTCCCTGTGCGTTACGAAACATCCAAACAACAGTGTTTCTGCTTAGCTAAAGATTTCACAACGGGACTTTCCTTCTTCGGCTGTATTTTTCCAAACTCACATTTTCGGAGGCTCTCATTTCAGCGCGTTTATTGGATTGAGATGTCTTGCAATTATTTATAACAAAAGGGTTCGTCCTTCCAGCCCATTGTAAATGGGCAGCACACTGAACGCTAAGTTGGCAGCAGCAGGCTGCAAGAGGACCAGGCTATTAAGATTAATGCAACAAATTTGAATTCTTCCATCCCCTCCCTCCAGTAGCCCATCTGTGTGTGTGTGGCTGGGAAGGGAAAGAAAGGGCTCTTATGCTCCAGGATAATAGCGAACGCTACTGAAGAGGAAAAGGCAAAACACTGTTTATCCCTCGCAGGAAGACAATTGATCTATAGTCTG
>NW_010530427.1:0-749 GCF_000687285.1 Phaethon lepturus | reverse complement strand
CAGAACGTGACGCAAGCCCATCACTGGCTCAGACAAACCCTTGACACCGACAGCGCTCCCCTGCGCACGCCTCTGACCAGATCTCCCCGTGCCAGCACACGCTCGACTAACTCTCTTCCCCAGCGTGAGTCCCCGGCCCTCCCAGCAAACAGAATCACAGAAGCATTTCTTTCGGCAGGAACCTCTGGAGAGCGTGAGCTTCGACCTCCCCTCCTCAAGCAGGGCCAGCTAGAGCAGCTTGTCCGGGGCCACGGCCACTCGGCTTTCCAGTACCTCCCAGGGCGCAGACTCCACCACCTCTTCCACTCTTTGACCGCCCTCACACTGAAAAGGGCTTGCCGCCTTTGCCCGTGGAATTCCGTCTGTTTTCACTTGTGCCCAGGGCCTCCTGTCCTGCCCCTCATCACAAGCCTCCGGGCCCAGCCCTTCAGCCGCTTTGCAGACCACCTCCACTGGCCCCTTACGCCTTGCCAGGGAGCGTGTAACGGCAGACGGTGACAAAGGCTTCATTCAAGTACAGCTCAACAACTGCCACTGCTCTCCCCTCGTCCAACACCCAGTCACCTCTACGTGGAAGACACGGAGGTCGGCCAAGCACGATGTCCCCTTCGGAAATCCATGCCGACCACTCCCCATCACCTTCTTGTCCTTCTCCCCGGGCTTGGCAGTGCTTTCCGGGAGGATTTCCTCCATCCCCTTCCCCAGAAACGAGCTCAGGCTCCCCAGCCTCTCCTTTCCCAGATCCTCCT
>NW_010530426.1:0-4228 GCF_000687285.1 Phaethon lepturus | reverse complement strand
TCCGAGCCCCGGCCCCGGGACAAGGACCCGGCCCCGGGGCTGGGCCTGAGCCTGGGCCGGGGCGACGCCAAGCGGATTTGTAGCGTTATTGCCGTGCTTGAGAAAGGAGGCTTTATTTTGGGGTGGGAGGTGTTTGGTTTAACCTGAGGGAAACTTCTCCCTCCTTAGGCTCAGGCACAAGTCTACCCGGTCTCTATAAGACTGCTTTTATTGACCTTACTTAGAACAAAAGCAAGATGTTTATGCGCATGCCTGCGTCAAAATCTTTAGATACAGGGGAGACAGAGATAGAAATACAGGCATAAAAGGTCCGAAATCTTGTCTCCCAAACTTTTAAGCCTTTCTCTGTTGCTGGGTTGCCCTGCTGGCCAAGGGAGGAGGTAGGCACTGGTATGCCCAGCTGCGGGACGAGTGAAAGCCCCAAAATACTCTGTGGCCTCTGCAGCAACTGACTGCAAATTGTGTAAGAACTTGCCCCTGTAATTCATCTAGGTATTTTGTTCCTGAGATTTTCTGAAAGGAATGGCCCATGCATCATCCCTGTAGATGATACTGTGGTGTATCAGCCGCTGTTCCCAGATAATTTTTAATCCAGGATCTTACACAAATGATGGCTTTATAGAAGATGCCCACATTCAAAAGCCAGAAGGAATACCTCTCACAGACGCCTTCAGGTACTTCTCCGTATCACTCATTGAGTAAGTTTGTTGTTGTAAACAAGCAGTGAGCCACCTACAGAACTTCAAAAGATTTGCTGTGCTTAAAAAGGCTTCTTTGGGCACTGCCAATAAAGTATTTATAGACAGACTGAATTTTTGGAAGCACTTACTACCATTTATGCAGCATGTTGGGATTTGCATATGCTCCTAGCCCTGGGGAAAAGCGTGTTACTCACCTAACAAGCACTGCCTCCATCAACATTCGTTACTGAAACTGCACATTTGCATTAGGCAGCTGCCTGCTGCCCTTTCGTAGCCCAGCACCCACCTCCAGAGCAGCAGAACAGAGTTTTCTAAGGGGATGGTACATCTGGCAGCAGGACATCCCACGGGGGCTGCAGGCAGCTCGGCCAGCCTGGGGAGCTGAGGAAGCTCTGGAGGCAGAGGCAATGCTTCCCTGGGGATCCCTGCCCACCTGCTGCTGCCATCAGGGAGGCAGTGCCAGCCACCAGAAGTCCCTCTGAGGTGCTGGGGTCATGGCTTATGCAGAACTTGAGTGGTGCATCTGCTTGCTCTATCTTTTGCCCTTGTGTGAAACAGGTGTGAATGATTTCAAATGCCTGGAAAATTCTGATGTGGTAGCACTTTACCTGCCCTCTGCACAGGTGCAAACTATACCCCATATAAGCACGCTGTCAGGCCTAGAATACCCGCTGTGCTATGCAGTCTGGGTTTCTTCAGGTTTTTCCTTACAAATGTGTCCCAGGAAGAACTTCAGGCACAGCCAACATCTACCTCCAGATCTCCGGAGGTAAGAGCCAGGCTGTGTCTCCAGTAAATTGTCAGCACCTAATAAAAAGGCTAAATCATTCTGCGGAGCCCAGCTTGAGTCATTTAAAAAAGAAAACAACTCACAGAGCCACTACCACTCCACAGTGAGAAGCCATTATTACATGAATCCTCAGGGGCAAACTCAGTTGCGGTTGGTCAGTCATTTAAATATTCCTATTCGGCTGCCTCCATGCTGTCCAGGACATGAAGCAAATGAAGCCTGGCTGTTACCCAGATGATCCACGATGTTGTGACCAGATGGAACTTTGCTTACAACATGTGTAGGTGCCTGCTGGACAATAAACAGGCTTTCGCTGTCTTTTGCTCTGATGAACTCAAGGGGGTTACTGGCAGGTTAAAACAATCACAGCCCCCAAAAGATTTATTTATTTTTTAAATTCATGCCAGATGAGCAGAACAACAGCAACAACAAAGGTTAAATGGATGTTTGTTTTCTGTATTAGTGCTGATTTCTGGTTTTGCCACTCAACTTGGGATCAGCAAAGAAAAGTGGCTGTATTTTTGCCCATATGCTTGTGTTTATTTTTTCTCCTGAAATTGTTGTAATAACTGCAAACACAGTTTACAGATAAAACCAAAATTATTTATAGCCTTATTTCCATTCAGGGATGTGTGTGGGGTGGGTATGTATGTGCATACATGAGACGCCCCCCCATGTGTGCTTCTGCATGACCAGCCAACCTCCCTTCCAATAACTTTCAAATGAATTGGACAATTTCAATTAAATACCATCTGAATTCTTAGAAATATCACGAAAATAAAAAGCCAGAGGTAGAAGAAAGACAGAGCATCTAGCTACTGCTGAAAGGAAAGCTGCAGTGCAGGCTCCAACCTTGCTACCCATCAGAAATTGGAGCAAAGGGAGAGATGTGCATGAGCACGCGCACACACACATATTTTGACTGATCCAGTTGCAGGAAAAGCCTTATTAGACACCAGAGAAGATGCAGATCCATGGCCAGCCAGGCTACAATGGCACTACTATTCTGTTTCTCAAAACATGAACATGTGAAAGCTGGGTGTAGAATAGAAAAGGGCCAGGCAGAGGCCAAAGCTTATGCAGAAATCTCAGTTGTTCTCTGCACCCTCAGTTTTTGCATTTGTGTGCTGGTTTTGCCCGGGATAGAGTTAATTTTCTTCATAGTAGCTAGTATGGGCCTACATTTTGGATTTGTGCTGGAAACAGTGTATATAATACAGGCATGTTTTCATTATTTCTGTGCAGTGCTTACACAAAGTCAAGGTCTTCTCTGCTCCTCGACCCACCCCACCAGCAAGCAGGCTGGGGGTGCATGGGAAGCTGGGAGGGGACACAGCTGGGACAGCTGACCCCAACTGACCAAGGGGATATCCCATACCATATGACATCATGCTCAGCATATAAAGCTGGTGGAAGAAGAAGGAAGGGGTGGGGAGACATTTGGAGTGATGGCGTCTGTTTTCCCAAGTAACCGTTACGTGTGATGGAGCCTTGCTTTCCTGGGGATGGCTGAACACCTGCCTGCCCATGGGGAGTGGTGAATGGATTCCTTGTTTTGCTTTGCTTGTGCACACAGCTTTCGCTTTACCTATTAAACTGCCTTTATCTCAGCCCACAAGTTTCCTCACTTTTATTCTTCTGATTCTCTCCCCTATCCCACCATGGGGGAGTGAGCGAGCTGCTGCATGGTGTTCAGTTGCCGGCTGGCGCTAAACCACAACACTGTTTGTGCAGAGCTAGCACAGAACTGCTGCATGAGGACAAGGTCTCCCAAGCTACCTTCCCACAGTCCTGGGCAATGAGGCACAGCTCCCACAGCAGAAAAAGAGTACCAAAGGTACACTTACACAGCATGAAATCAGGTTGTATCACGGCAGTAAGCTAAACTACTCAAGGCTATTTGAGTAGCATCATCAGGCATCTGTCCATTGCCACAGAGTGCCTCCTTATCTCAAGAAGCAACTGCAATTTCTCTAAGAAGAAATGGAAAAGAAAACACACACAACCCCAACAACAACAAGGAAGATTATCTCCAGCTCTTTAAATCCTAAGTTCAAAACAAAAAAACCAAAACAAAACAAACAAGCTGTATGCATTATTGTAAATAAACATGATTTTGTCAGGAAAATAACTTGCTCTGTCATCAGTTTTCCTTCCTACTAGAAGCCACTGGCATTCAAAGTTCATCAGATCGGGTCAAAAAGAAGCAGTACAACATGGTCAGCACTACCAGAGGCAAGAAATGTTTTTTATGAAATCTCTGAAGGTTCTTTTGTCTTTTGCATGTCCTGTAGCGTGTAATAACAGCTTATTTAGGAACAGAGGTTCTCTTCTTTTTTTACAGTTCCGCAGATAACAGAAAAAGGATTTCAAAACTCTTTCAGGGAAGTGGTGGTTGAAACATTCTGTATCATGTAGCACTCTTGCACAACATGAGCCTTTTGCATTCTCTTACAAATCACAGTTGGTAATTTTTGCAGACTCTTATGTACTCTTGTACAATTCAATATGCAAAGAGACCATCATGATCACCTGGTCCACCTTTACGCACAAGTGTAAGCACTTACTAATTTCTGCATTACACTTCTTAGTTTCTACATTAATCCTAGAACTTCTGTTAAGCTATGGCATATTTTCTAGAAAGATGCTTGCTCTTAATTTAATATCAACTGCTAAAAATCCCATTAGTTCCCTGCATAGTTTGTTCTGATCATAGAATCATAGAATCATAGAATCA
>NW_010530425.1:2671-6579 GCF_000687285.1 Phaethon lepturus | reverse complement strand
TTTTTATTGTTAATATATTTGTAAAAATATTCTTTGTTATCGTTTACGACCATGGCCCGATTGAGTTCTAGCTGGGGTTTTGCCTTTCTAATTTTGTCTCTGCTTGACCTAATGAGATCCTTGTACTCATTTGTGGTGTTCTTTTTATATTATTTTCCCTTCATTTATTTTAAGAGAAGTACAACACATTGCAAACATCACTCCTGCAGAAGCAAAAAATTAGGACCAGGATACAAAGATTTCCTAGGGAAAGGGATGGATGCAGGGGGATGACCAATACACATAGCTCAAAAGGCAAAGCCATTAAATCCAGCTTACAAGAATCATGTGTCTGGAATTAATGAGAAAGTATAGGATTTCAGCGTATTTTTTTGCTAAAGAGAAAAAAAACTTCCCTCAAATCTCCTTCACTTTCCCAAACATTGAAAAAACTTACCATAGAGGAGATTTAGAAAATGTGTAGGCCGCTATTAGAATTGCATTCTATATAGCCTGTGATGAAAGCGTGCTATCTTTATTAGGTACCACTCGAGGTACCTCACGTTTTCCTGCTTTTGTACTTCAAACTTCCTTATCATATGGAATTGTACAAACAAGTTTACACATAGACATTATACCATACAGCTATAGTTTTCATGCAGCATTTGGTGCCCAGGACACGCTCCTGAAAGAGGTTCTGCCATCCCCCCCACAAATTTTTGCTTATCTATTTCATTAATTATTCTAACAACTTGTGCGTAGAGACCAAGACCGGTTAAAGGAAATACAGTTTTAACTTCCCTTACCAGCAAAATAAGTAACAGTGCTATCTATTATTTCTGCATGTTAAAGTTATTCTAACACTTCTGAAAGGTCACAGAATGAGAGCAAATATATAGAAGCTGTATTTCTGTATTCACACTGTATTCCTAAGAAGCCAACGCACCCTCAGTTTCTCTAAACCATTTCAACACTTCAACATTTTTGCTGTTCCACAGTGAAAAAGGAGCCTGTGAATGGAGTACATGTACCCACTTTATCTCTCCCTTTGTATGCTTCTTCCCAGTATCATTAGTAGAGTATAGATAACTAAGTTTCTGTCCAAGTTATCTAAGCAGAGGACAGCCTTCACCCTTGGCACATTATTCA
This sequence comes from Phaethon lepturus, assembly GCF_000687285.1. Taxonomy (NCBI): domain Eukaryota; kingdom Metazoa; phylum Chordata; class Aves; order Phaethontiformes; family Phaethontidae; genus Phaethon; species Phaethon lepturus. Next base: position 5,451 of record NW_010530425.1, on the reverse strand, counting down.
AATGCAGTGTTTTTATAACCTCCATTAGCTGTCACGCTTCTTGAAAGGGAAAAATGTTATATAACTAAGACAACCAAGTGCTGGATTACAGCAGAACTTTGTCAGTATATATTAAGCAATTGTTCATTGCTAGGCATGACATTCCTACTGAAAGGATTTTTTTAGTTTATTTTAACAGTACACAGAGAAAATGAGAGGAGTCAAAACACTGAAATTATCAACATTGACCTCCACTGAGAAGGATGGGGCAACAACTGGTTAACAGAGCCACAATACACAATGAAAGCAAATATTTTAAGCTCATCAGAGTGACAATTCTGAAAAGTTGAAAAGAATTTTTCATAACTTAATCCTGGAATGCAAGAACAACTTTTTCTAGTGTACTGTGTGGAAACCAAGCAGTATTTTGTTGCTTGTTTCTACACATACAGTGGCCTTGCTAATAATAATGTGGCACCATTTCCACATATGGGCTTTGAATAACCAACACGTGCAGGCAAAGCATGCTTGCTGAACTAGCTAATGAAAAATGTCAATGCATTTCTATCCACATTTAAAAATCAGTTTTGAGGATAATTTTGTTGTTGCACAAGCAAAGCAGTGATAAATTAACAGATCTTGGTCTCAGAAAGACAGATAGGATTCAGGCTTAAGAACATGCATTAAAATATGATTCACTCTCAAAGTATTGCCAACGAAGGGCACTGTCTGAGTCTTGATAATGGTAAGACTCAGCAAATTATCTACAGGTATTGGCTTTTTAAAAAAGTCTTAGTAAAAACATTTAAGCTAGCCAATACAATTTTGACTCAAGCAGGCTGGAGCAGCTACACCTAGGGTTATGTCAGCAGAACAGAAGGGTGGTAGCCTTCGCAAAGTTAAAAACAAAGCAAAATAAAATGGAACAAGACAACTAACTGATAGTGCAGTTGGTAATCGCTTAACTCCAGGCAGCTGTAGCCAAGAGCATGCTTGACTATACCTCACCTTACTAAGATAAACCCTACTGGGAGATCCTTCCTCTTCTCCCGTACTGAAAGTGTTTAATGGAAACTCCTTAGATTTTAAAAGAAGCCTGGTGAATGAAGCTTCCCCTATACATTTGTCCCAATACAGAAACTGCTATCTGGCTACATTCTGAAGGAAGATAGCTACAAATCTGAGCAGATAAATCAACACTTGCCTATCTGATTTTTCCTCATTTGTTAGAAAATACTCAGTTCCATTCTTAATACAGATATTTTCTTTAGGGACTAAAGAAGATGAGGTATACAACTAATAAACAAAGACTAGCAAACCAGTAGCTGGATCTTTAATGCATATTCCACTGTATTAGTCCACTCAGAGCCTGTGTTTTTATCATAGGCAGCAACATGGAGAGGTGCCAGCAAATACAGGTGGCATTAACAGCAGTTAATGAATACATAGTAGCTAGGTGAATTCTTTTCCTTTACAAGGCAACCAATATTCAGTATTGATTTTTTTTTTCTCCTAAGCCTCTGGGTATTATGTTAAAATACCAGCAAATGATATTAAGAAATAAAAGGAGAAACAGCTACGACAGCAAGCTTAGTTCTTTGCATTTGGAAATATAATTTAAAAGTTAGAACTTTTAGCATTCCCGCTTCCCTCATCACTTCAAAATATCTTGGAGTTTATTTTACTGGAAGTATCAGGAAGTATTAGCAGACATTAAGAATTATTTACAAAATAAAAATCTTGTTCAGCTGTACCAATCTTCTCCCTAACAACAGAAATAACTCATGCTAGTAGTCACGCACTCATCAATGTACACTCATTTACTACCAAGCCAAAAAAAAAAAAACCTCGTGAATCAATTGTTTTATGCAAGGCAACTATTATTTGATAGAATAATGTAACAAGTCGCAATGGAGGTTCTATTACTGCTGCCACCTGACCACAAGCTACCTAAAAACAGAAATAATGACCTAGAGCAGCATTTTTCATACCTGAACTGCAACTCTCAATGAAATTAACAGGAAGATTGGAAGGGTGGGAGTCAGGAACAGGTAGGGGAAAACTTAATTAAAAAATTAAGCTATTAAAAAATAACAAGAAAAACAATAAACCCAAATTACCCTGATTTACAGCTGGAAGCAGCTTGTTTCCTCCAAGGGAGTAAGAAGCAGCTCTACTTATCAGCTGCACATATTTACACTAGCTAGGAAACTACCAGCTCCCTTAAACTACTGGCAGCAGCTCAGTTCCTCTCAGGCAATATAAAGAGTATTTACACCTGCAGCTGATAATTACAGCTGATTTTCATGCCTTTTACCCCCCAACACCCTGAGGACATTAGCTGCTGCCAGCAATTAAAGTAGTACAGTAATAATTTTTTTCTTGGGGATTGCATAAAAGCAGATGAGCCCAAAGAGCATTCACATTTGCAAGAAGTTTGGGAAACACTCATCTACCCTATCCACTATTTCATCAGTGAAGAAAATCTATGTTGAGTAATACAATTAAATATGCCTGAAACTAGGACAATGCTATTTTTCCAAGTTTTTTTATAAACTTTCTACCTAGATATAACAGAGGTACACAGTAATTCAGGGCCAGAAATCACATAGATATTCAAACACTAATTTCAAACACTAATTACAGAAGACTTCAATTTCATACTGCTTTACTTTGTTCTACCCAAGCCTCTGATCTAGTAAAAACATCATGTCTCTCTCCGCACGCCATTACTGTTTCCAAGAAACCATCCAAATCACAAAGGTGGTATAATATCGCCTCACAGTAGGTACACGGGGCAT
>NW_010530425.1:0-2640 GCF_000687285.1 Phaethon lepturus | reverse complement strand
TTCCCTACAGGCATACAGGTCACAGGATCAGAAAAACCATTAAGCTTCTAAAAACGTGCTCTCCATCCACCCTAAAATTTGGCTTAGCTTATTGAAATAGAAAAACATTCTCCACTGACTGCTGCCTGCTTTACCACATAAAGCAGTAAATTTTCAGATGGTGCAGTTATGTAAGGGGTAATCCTTCCCATTTGTAAATGATAATATCCCTACCTTAATATAATAAAAAGTATATGCAGCAGTAAGCTACTTTGGAGGAGTGGGCAGTTTTACTCTAACAATGCCCACCAGAACACCTACCATGAAGTTACATATCTCCTTTAAGACTGATATTTATTTTTAAAAATATATATATATTTATTTCTGATGCAGAATATGATGTTAACTATACCCTCTGGCATGCCTCAAACACACTACACAATATGCAATCACAATAGATACATATTCATCACAACTAGACTTAGAATATCAAATCGGAACTTTTTTTTTCTGCCCAAGTGTTCTGCAAGCAATTTTCTCCCAATCCCACCCTTCTCATGCATTCTTTTAACTGAAAAAAGGAGAGACATTTGCCAGGGGATCTCTTAATTCTGTAGTGGGCAAAGGTGTATAGCATTATCCTATGGGTTTGGCCTTGGGTTTTTGCTATGAACGGAGAAAGAGAGCATTAGTCTGACAACTTCCAGTTCTTCTCTGAATTTTACATTATATTTACATACTGTAAAACAGAGCATTTAAAAGAAAGCATCACCTATGTACAGTCTCAGTATGAAAATTCTGAAAGTCTAGTCAAAAGAATAATGGCAGGTTGGTTTTAGTTTTAAAAACCACTAGTTATTTTCAGGTCATTTATTTTTACAACTTCACCTGTTGCTTTTGGAAAACCTATAGATTTCAAAACACATACAACATCACATCATCCAGTTTCTATGTACTTGCAATTATATTCAGCTAGGAATGTGCATCTGTGCCAGAAATAAAACTCAAAAAAAAAAAAAAATCTTGTCATCCAAGCTTTCTCCTAATTTCTTCTAAAATTTAAACTAGTTCATTTCACAATTAAAATATGCTCTTTGTTATTCTTTTTACATTATAACACACTGCATGATTATTGTACTTTCCAGTGGGTAACTGCATAAACAGAACTATTGCAGAGTGGAGATTGATGTAGTGGTGGCTGTAACCTCACACTCCCCACAAGCTGCCCTGTCCTCTGAGCTGTCACAGGACAGGGAGGCATTCCACAGCTACACCCCCTTAACCATTACAGGTGTCTCAGTCCCAAGTACCATCCTCTTCCTTCACTGACATGTAGTTCTGGTTTTTAATAGTCATTTTGTCATAAAATCCTACATGGAGGTAAGGTTTCATTAAACTACTTCCCAGCAGGTAGGGAGTAAGCCTTAAAAAAAACCTGTCTTGTGTCCAGTGCTTTGTGAAAGGTCAGCCAACGTGTACTTTGTTGAAGCAGCTGGAATTTACAGGTTACAAGGCCCAGTCAACTCTAATTAAAGGCATTATAGACCATAACATGTCTATCTGTGATTGAGTCAGAGACAGCACACACATTAAAATTCTAGTTAACTGAAGTAGGAATGTTTGATCAGGAGATTTAGAAAACATCTACAAAGCAGTTTGAGATTACTTCCGAGTCACGTTTAAGGTCATTAAAAATCTAGGACTAATGCAAGAACATTTTAAAGTTGTACACATATAACATATACAACGCTAGTACTATTGTAATGCGTATGAACATAGGTTCACCAGCATTCTACACCACATAAGGGATCAAATATTAAGAGATTCATAAAGTTTTACCAACTAGTAAACTGTCATTACTTTACATTCATTTCTTCATTACATACAACTAACTAAAAACTGATCAGAGAGGGATAGAAACCATATAGTGCCCAGACTCAGGCGAGTTCAGCAACAGGTGTTAACAGCAGCTTGGGAGAGACATCATTATTGAGCCCCACAAGCACTGACTGAGCATTTTATATTGTTGAACCTATTCTGTGAGAATGAAAAGAAGATCAAAACCAGCCTTCAAAATACAAAGTGAAGTCCCATTAAAAAAAAAAAAAAGGCAAAAATATTAAGCATGAATGAATCGAAAAAGAATTACTCCTACACTGCTGGCAGCTACTTGGGAGTTACAAATGTGTTCAGATTTATTAATTCAAAGGGCTGCCTAAAGAGGGAGAGATTAAGAAAAACATGGACGTTAAATGCCACTGACAATTAATTCTTCTCCCCTTTCTCTCTACACCCCACCTGACCAAGTTAAAGCTCAGAAAGAAAAGTCCTACTTCTGATCAAGTAGTATACGACCACCTGTCTAAAGCAGGTAACCAGGCCATCCTGAGGAGAAAAAATGACTACTGGCTGTCGACCTCGTCACTCTGATTTCCCCAGCAAAGGATGCCACGCACAGCTCTCATCCCCTGGCTCAGTCAGCCTACACTCCTACAGGTACCCCCTCTCACCAACAGCTCCTTCGCACCCTCTCACCACCACGCAGCCCCCTTCTAACCACCCTTTCCTCTTCCACCAGCAAGGACCCTTCCTCAAACCTTCTTCTCAGTCACTTTATCCCCCTTCCCGGGGAGAGAGGACACGGCCTCCCTCCCCACGCAG
>NW_010530424.1:0-821 GCF_000687285.1 Phaethon lepturus | reverse complement strand
ACAGGACTTAGTCTCTTTCTTTCAATCCCTAAAACTGGCCCCATAAATGCATGATTTAGCTTCTGTTTCTGAGCCCAAAGCTGGCCTGAATGGACCTGGTTTCAAGCACCCAAACCGTAGTATTCATATGTATCTGAGCTCCAGAATTGGCTACATGAGTCTGGTTTCAAACTGCAGAAAGGCAGGATTTAATTTCCATTTTCAAACCCTAAAACTGCCCAAACAAGCCTGGTTCCAACGGTGCTGGACATAGTTTTCTGGACCCTAAACCCGACCAGACGAGCCTGGTTTCAAGTCCCCAAAATGCAGGACTTGGTCTCCGTGTTCAAGAGCTGAAGCTATACAGCTCAGCCTCACCCCAGTGTGCCCATTCATAAGCCCCAAAATAGTCTGGAGCCCACCCACAAATGCCCGTGGCCCCCCCCGCCCCCCCAGCCACTGCCACAGCCTTGGAAACGTGGGACTCGGTCTCTGAGCCCCCAAGGTAGCCAGGTGAGCCCGGCTTTGAGCTGCAAATCCCCCTGGCTTTGCCTCTGCACCCCAAACCCCAGGAGTCACTTTCCCTTTGGAGCCCCCGAGCCTGCTTTCCGGTAGCACCAGCCCAGGTCTGGCTGCGCAAAACCACAGGAGACCGCCCGGTTCAGAGCCCCAAACCCAACCCACGGGCGCGGTCTAAACCCCCAGAACAGGCCCCGAGCAGGGTCTCACATCCCCCAGAACCCATGACTCGGTCCGTGCGGCTGAGCCCCAGCGCCGGCCCCAGCAGCCGGGTCTCGGGCCCCACGACACGCCCGAGCCCCAAATCCCTCGCCGGTGCCGGC
>NW_010530423.1:0-3899 GCF_000687285.1 Phaethon lepturus | reverse complement strand
ATGGCGTGGGTGCGTGCAGGGGGGCCTGGGCGGGAAAGCGGGTCCCCTTGGCCTTCGGGGCTGCTAACCTCGCGCACGTGTTTGTGGGCTCGTGCATTGCTTTTGGAGAGCTGGAGGGTATTCTTTGGCTTTTTGGGTTTTGATTTTGGGGTTTTTTTTTTTGCTTAAGATGGACTTGAGAAAGGAGGAAAGTGTTCAAAGCTGCATCAGGCTGCCACTGTTTAGGTTTTTGTGGGAAACTCGGCAATGAGTGAAAACGACTACTTAGAACTAAACCGATTTAAAGAAAAAACAGTGACCCTGAGGCCAAAAGGACAAGTAAACACGGTCTGGTTTTGATGAAAATCAGGGAATATAACGCAGCAGGGCTCTCCGAAATGAAAATATTCTGTCTTCCCTGCTGCAGACATCCTTTTACGAGTGGTTCAAAATGAGCCTTTTTGGCCAAGCTCAGGACAAAATTAGCCTAAAAAGAATGTCAAGTATTTCCAGGAGTCAGCTTTTGCTTAGCATCTTTCTCATGGCGTATAAACAGAAAATGAGTCAGATAATGAGTACTGAAGACAAAATGTGAACTCCGAGGGTGTAAACAAGCATATACCATAATTGTAGTATGATACAACTACCTGAAAGGGGGTTGTGGTGAGGTGGGTGTTGGTCTCTTCTCCCAAGTAACTAGTGATAGGATGAGAGGAAATGGCCTCAAATTGCCCCAAGGGAGGTTTAGATTGGATATTAGGAAAAATTTCTTCACTGAAAGAGTGGTCAAACATTGGAATAGGCTGCCTGGGGAGGTGATGGAGTCACCATCTCTGGAAGTGTTCAAAAAACTTGTGGATATGGCACTTCGGGACATGGTTTAGTGGGCATGGTGGTGTTGGGTTGATGGTTGGACTTGAGGATCTTAGAGGTCCTTTCCAACCTTAATGGTTCTATGATACTTTATCTCTTTCACTGTACTTTGAGGCAGACGGTGCTTCCATATTTTCCAACAGCACAACTGGAAACGTACAAGTGATAGTCAGAATTTCCTTGAAGCAGGTATAACATTTAATGATGGTAAATGGCCCTGTGGTACTTCCCTTAAAAAAGGAATCTATTTTTTATAAAAATACAATCTCCCCACACCCCCTGATTTATAATAGTTAATAGCAAGAGGAGATTTGGGACAGAAAAGACACATCAGCCTCTAGTTGGGTCAACATCAAACTCTAATTGGAAATCACTCCCAACAAAAATTCAGAAAATAACTTCTATGAGGATGAATTATCCTCATCTGTCTTCTCTATAGTTTTTTTCCACTTCCTCTGAAGAGTTACATGCTAAAAGAAGGATAAAGGATGAGAGGAATTATAAATTTGATCTGATGTAACAATTTTTGCCTTTTTAAACCCTGCCACAAGCCTAAGTATGCATGAACAAGAGGTGGGAAATAAATATTCATAGTGTACACCTTTACAGATTGTTGAAGGAACTCCATGTAGCTGCCTTTCAGGAAGCAGGTCTGAACTGGGGCAAAAGCTCATTCCGGTTTATTTAAGTGTTGTTACTACCTTTGGATCAGCCCTGAATGAATACTGATGCTGACATAAAGCTACCTTTGCCCTCCTCTTCAGTCTGCAACGTGCTGGAGAGCAAAGCACTGGTTCTCAGTTCTTATGCTGTGGACTAGCAAGACTCTGGCTTTCTGAAATTCTCTCTGTTTTATTTCTACATGTCCTTGATAACTGTGGCCAGGGCTGGCTCAAAGCTTCTTCACAGCCTGTGTACAAAAACTGGATTTTATTCAGAGCCCATCTGCCTTGATGGTAGTGCACCAGAATCCAGCCAGTCCTGTGCTTTAGCCTCCATCTCCTTTTCAGTACCAGTGAGGCAGAAATGGCATGGGATGGGATGGTTCCTGAGGGAGCCCTTGTGGCTGCTGAGCCCAAAGGTCTTTTTCTCTCTGGACGACTGGCTGTGATGCTGCTGAATCTGTCATCTGCAGCCCTGTACAATTTTCTGTTTTGTACATGTCTGAAGCTGGTCCTTGGGGCTTTGGTCTGTGAGTTATGTGGCGCTGAACAGTTGCGTCTGCTTCATGCTTCATTGAGCTTGACAAGACTTTGCTGCAGTGAGGTTTGCAAAAAAGGGCAAGAGTCCACTCATGTGTAACTCAAAGCAGCATAGAGACCCGTATTTAGCGTTCTTGTATGAGTTGGCAATTATAATACATACAAGGAAGATACATCTGTGATAGGCTATTAACTATTAAGTATTATGGCTCAACCATTAAACCATGTGACTACTTTGTTTCTTTTCTATATGCTCTATGTCTGATGTTATGTGCTAAATGCTTGTTTACCAATAATTACCTTCTAAATCACCTACAATGAGTTCCTTCCTCACTTTCGACTTCAATAAAAGCTGAAAACATATAATTAGCCATTTTCACTTGGATATTATGCAGTGCTTGGTATTTATGCAGTCCTTTGAAAATATAGTGTTGCTGATATACTGATAGATACACAGAGAACACTGGATCTTGCTTTTTATTCAATCATTTATTTCAGTTTAAGCATAATATAAAGCATCGATATTATAACTTGATGGAACTATAAAAGTGCGTATTTGTTTCAGAGTATTTTCAAATGCAATTATGTTCCCCGAAATAACTGTCAATATTTTCTCCTGAGGTAGAATTTGTTCACCAAAACTTTTAAAAATTAAAGATTATAATTTTAAATGCTTTATGATTGAGCTTAATGGAATATCTGAATTTATTGCTTGCTTTTGAGTGAGGAAGTGTTGTGATGTTCACAGATCAAGAAAATATTGACTGTTAATATCAGTAACTGCTATCATTTTATTTACAAGAGAGATCGTTGTATAAAGCCTGGTATGTAGGTTTATAACATAAAATAAGAATGATACAGTTTGACGCCACTGGAGATACTTTTTTTTTCTCTCACCAAAAAACCTCGGAATACTGATTGACTCTTTTCCTAGTAGTGCTACAGTGAACATTTCACTTGAACTTTTTCCCCACTGTGGTAATCTTAAAATTACTCCATTACTTCCAAATAAAGAAACCAAAACCCAGAAGTTTCAAAACTTCTCCCTAGAGTGCAAAAAAATAAACGAACTGACTTTTTTTTCAAGCCAAAATCGTGTCGGCTGTTACCAAGTTATGGTTTCATGCACATTTGGGTGGCATATGTACTGCAATAATTGTACATTCCCCTTTAACCAAGACGTTTGCTCCCAAACATTCCAGCCAAGTCAATTTTTCATGCTTTTAATACTCTATTGTATTTTTCATGACAGCAACTTCGTGCACAGTAAGAATTTACTGGAAGCATACAGCCTCTAGCAGTAAGGAGTTAAACAGTCTTCATTGTAAAATTTCACCTTTTGCTTCCAGTAGCAGTTCTTACTAGGTAACATAACATTACTAAAAAAAAAAGACAGGTTTGTGTTTCAGAAGTTAAAAAAAATATTTGGATGAGAAAACTCCCTCTGCTGGTTTGAAGGAGCAGCAGATATGTGTAATTAAAAGAAATACAAACCGTGGGAAAATATTCATTCAGTACACATGGTATTTTTTCCCTTCCCTGCATACGCAGTGAATCTGCTTATTCTACAGAATTCCATAGAGTTAAAAAAAAGAGAGAGAGAACACATATAAAAACACAGAGCAGTTGTTTTGTAAATAAAAACTGTTATCAAAATGTAGATTTTTCAAGGAGGGGACTGTTGTGGTTTAGCCCCAGCTGGCAACTAAGCACCACACAGCCGCTTGCACGCTTCCCCCCCACCAGGTGCGATGATGGAGAGAATCGGGAAAAATACTCATGGGCTGAGATTGAAACAGTTTAATAGGACAACAAAGAAAGAGAAAATAATAATAATAATAATAA
>NW_010530422.1:0-2493 GCF_000687285.1 Phaethon lepturus | reverse complement strand
CCCCTCCGCCCAGCCCGTCCATCCGCGCCCCACACCCTGCGCATCCCGCCGTCTGGAAACGGTGATGCCTCGTGATTCCGTCTTGCTACAGCCTAGCGCTTTTTTAGTACGTTGAACATTTATTTTCATTTTTAAGACTGTCAGGAGGAGGTAGGAAAAACCGACATGGTGGTACCTGACATTTCTCTCTTCCCCATGATAGAAGGATTGGAAAGAAATGGAAGAGAAGAGGAATGATATTACTGAACTTTTCTTGACACAGCTGTGATAAAAGTGTGCTGTATCTTTTTTCCAAACTTCTTCTGAGTGAGTTTTTTAGACTTCCCAGGCCCTTCCTAGACTTCTTTGTTTCTGCCAAGTCAATCCGAGACAGAAGGCTGCTCCTTTTAACACATAGTGATGATAGCAGTATTGACGTTTATTATGTTTTTAACAAAAACAAACACCTCTGGCTGAGTCAGCACTAGCTTTTGGACTGATGTAGCATTGCTGCTCAGAAGTGAATCCCCTGTTTGTCCGTAGGTACCACACGTTGGCTGTGTTGGCAGAGCAGCTGTGGCACACAAACCTGACTCCTCTTGGAAAAAAACCCCTAAACTGGAAGTTTTGCTCAAGCTGGGCACCAAATGGGCACCAATTCCTAGCACAGACACACCTGAAGAGTCATCGTTTTTTGCTTTTTTTTCCTGCCAAAGAGAGCATGTTCTTGCTTTAGGCACCATGTTGTGGGCAAGGCAGAAGGACGTTCCAGTCAAGGTACATGTGGTTCAGTCAAAAAAATACTGACAGTTCTTAAATTCAGCAGAATTCACCTCAAGAGTGCACTCTCTGCTATGCAGCCTAGCTGAATGAACAGCTCACACCGAGGACTTTATTAACAGAAATGTACACAAATGCATACAGAAACACATTTATTGTTATTAATCTTCATTGTTCTAGAGCAGGACCGAGAGTATGGGTGAGCTGAAGGGACTAATTGAACAGTGTTGTGCGAACATAGAGAAAAACACGATTCACATCGCAGATCTTTGCGTTCCTGTTAATTGCTTGCGCAGTATGAACAACCTGTGTGAGTTAACACGATCAAAATTCTGTCCGAAGAATTATTGCTCACACTGACAAGTTAAAAAGAAAACCTTTTCCTTCCAAAAATATGTATTTGTCATTAAAGGGACAGAGCATGTTCATGAGCTGAATTAATGCTTTTATTAGCAGCAATATTACCAGTATCAGTCATAATTAGAATGATCTCTGTAACTGATGCATATATTTCTGAATTTCTCGCGACATAATTCACCCTAATTAAATTTCTTCCTACAATTCTTAATGATTCCTGATTTAAACCAACATGGGCTTTCACATTCAAGTCGGACAGAAAAGAAAAATATCTAGAGTATACATGTACCCTAGATAAAGTACTGCACTGAAAAAGTTCTATTTCCCCTATATGTAGACAGTTCATTAAAAAAAAAAAAAAAGACCCTCTATCTAGTGTCCATTATTTAGGGGAAGAGAAGTGAAAAGAATTGCACATCAATGCAAATAATTCATAATTTATACAAAGAGCATGATGATTAATATCCCACCGTACCTTTCTGAACTGAGGAAGTGTAAATGCAATGATTCTGACCAGAAACGATTTCCTCTCTTCTTTCAAGTGAGTGGGAGGTGATTTGCAGGTGCTAACACTGAGAAAGGGAGAGGGAGGTGAGGGCAGGGCTTGGCTGGCCTTGCTCCTTTAGCAAAGCCCTCCAGCGTAAATGGCTTCCTTCTGAACTGCCTTCACCTTGACCTTAGCAGATCAATGTTCTCCCGAATGAACTTCTGCCTGTTTTTCTTGTTAAGTGTGCAAGTAATAACAACTTAAGAGAGGTTAAAAAACACACTTCACGGGAAAATGAAACAAGATGTATACAAAAGAGCATCAAATCCTACTGGCCAGTGTAAATGCTCATTCTGCAGTATTTGAAATACTGCTAGAATTTCATTGCAACGTGCTGAGAAACACAAATGAAGCGAAATGTTGACTGCTTCTAGACAGGGTTTTCTCAGTTTCTTGTGGACGGCCTAGCTTAACATGGGATGAGCCAGCAGGTCCGATGTTCGTCCTTGTTCTAGAAATCAGTTACCTGGCTGCAGTGATATTGATAATTTGCTTTTAAATAAGGAGGTAGTTACTCCCTTTGAAAGATTGAATCATGCGCCCTAGTGAGCTGTCGTTCACCCGAGTGAAGGCAGACGGTAAACGGGCACTTGCTCAGCTTGGTTGTGTTTTAACCTCCCCGAGGGCAGCGATGCCTCAGTGTTGCAGGCACCAGCCCCCACCGGCGAGACCCCCGTGAGACCCCTGCCCTCGGCCTCGACCCGTCTGGGCCGGGGGAGCCTCGGGCACCGGCTCTCCCCCGCAGGGAGGTGGAGACTCGTTGGCACCGTCCTCTCGGGACGGGACACACGGCGGCTTTCAGGAGATGCTGCTCCCGCATCCAGGCGGAG
>NW_010530421.1:0-4939 GCF_000687285.1 Phaethon lepturus | reverse complement strand
GTGCCGTGTAAACTGCCCCGTGGTCAAAAAACGCAAAATTCTGCTGACAGCACCAGCCCCTGAGCCACGCGTTGATCAGGTGTGCTTTCCTGTTCCTTTCAGCGTTCTTCCCTGCCACTGAAGGGATTGATGAAAACACTACCTGTGCTCCCGCTCCATTGACCAGTCGCCCCAGTGCTCTCAAGTCCTTTTTGACTGCCTTTGGGCTTCTTAGTGCAACCCCATCGTTGCCAACCTGCATGACCAACAGTGGGTAGTAATCAGTGGGCCGAACCGGACCAGGGAGTTTCCTGGTGACGTCTCTCACCCAGGCCCCAGGGAGGCAGCAGCCTTCCCTGTGAGTTGGGTCTGGTCGACATATTGGGCCCTCTGTACCCCAATCATTGTATAGAGGATAATGAATATGTATTTGTGTATCTATAAAAGGATGTTTCTTAGAGTGATTGAATGAACACGATTTTGGGAGGAACTATCCTCCGTGTTCCCGGCGCCGTGAATAAAGAATGCCTGCCTTTTAACACTACATTGATGTTACGAGGTTTATTCCCGATTTTGGTGACACCTGGCCAATTTGTCTTTTCCAAGCAAGTTGCTGTAAAGCTGATACAGAAATTATTTAAAATTAAGAGAAAGAGAAGTCTCCTTCCAATGTGTTTGCTGAATGACCTGGTTGTAACATTTATGAAGTGTCATGCCTACAAGAACCAAACATCTACCTTTTAACAATTTCAGTAAAACAGCAATAAGCTTCAAATTAAAATTTGCTTTTTTTTAAGTGAATCTTTGCATTCATGAGGAAGTGGTGAATAAAGCTCAGCTTTCAAGGGAAATGCTCCAACTACTACTGAACTAAAACTCAAGACCTATCAGATATTTCTACCTCCTGCTTACAGAGACAGTGACTTCTGATCAATGTATTTAACTTCTAGGAGCAGGCTTAAAATGAATCTGATTAGAATTGAAACATATGTAAAAAGTAAATGAAAAAAACTCCTGTGTTTAAAATAAATTAAATTTGAACAAAATCCAAAAACTAGCTGAGATTTTAGAGGTTCAATGGGAAGTTTTTGTGGCAAAATTAATTATTTTTTTCATAGCTCATTCTCAATTGATGCTTAGATTTTTTTATATCAACAAAAGTCTTCATTTTTACCACTGTAGTTACATCCCTTTTGTAAGTAAATGATCTGTTACTATGTGTCAAGGAATGATAAACTACTGAAGGGGAAAAAGAGTCTGATAAATGTACTTGGAGAGAAAAGTCACAGATATTATCCCAACATTCCTTAAAAACAGATAAGACTTTCTGTCATGTAAGATGAGACCCTTCTTCACAGACTTGCTTTGGTCACAGCAAGAGAGAACACCAAATGAATCATAATACTGTTGCAGAAATTTAAACCTTTTTCCTCCCACTCTTGTATCTTCTCCCTTTCACACACACACACACACACACACACACACAAAAGCAGTAGTCCTCAGCCTTTTCATAGACAAGGTATACTTGATAATTTCCATGTAGGTAGAGGAAATCTCTATGACAGGCAAGGAAGATATGTGCTCCATAAACTCCATAAACAATTTCTTTGTTATTTTCTTTATATAGACTTTGAAACATGAGACGCTTGATGAGCAACTTAATTTGCAAATACATGACATTCATGTCCACCCTGAGAATTTTTGCTTTAACGGAGGTACAGAAGCATTTGAGACACGTGTGCTTTCTGTGTAACGTGCTTTAAAGCTTTCCAGGGGAACCAAAGAATAATACAAAGAAGTACACAGCAGGGGGAAAAAAAAACACTGTGAGAAATCTTGGGAAAAAAGGCATAGCATCCTAATTTATTAATAGCTTTTGAAGGTAGGAAAACTCTGTTCTTTCAAAGATTTATGACTGAGTGGAGAGAAAAAAATTACGAAATACTGATCTATTTTTTAAGGAAACCAAGTTTATTTCCATACAAGATGGAAAATGCAATGTAGATAATCTTCTGTAATTTTGCTTCTGGTAATGTTGGATTAAATAACAAATATCACAGGCTATTTTAAAGTTACATGATGAGCATAATGCCTCATTCTATTTCAATTTTCCATGGTATTTACATAACTTTTACTTTGTACTTATTATTTTAATTTGTTTTCGTTTACTTTTTATATATAATATCTTCATTACTTTCTTTGCTTTAATTACAGTTATGTCACTTCCAGTTTAGATGCATCTGCTAGTTTTTATGCATCAGTTGTGTAAAAAGAAAGTTAATCTTCACTCTGTCCTGTGTTGATCTTCAGTATCAGAAGATGGAGTAGGTACACAACTTGGTAGAATGATTTACCGTATTTTAGTGGTCTCAGCTGTGATGGTCTAAGGATACAAATTAGGCTGCTTTTATAGTGATATTTATCCAGTAAGCTTCTAGGAAGGTCATGAACATAAAAAGAAATAGCCACCTGTAGACTGCTAGGTGTGCTTAAACTTACATATTAACACACAGCAATTGTCTGAAACACATGCTTTCATAAAAGCCTCAGTTACTTTATACACAGCTGCACTTGCAGCACAATCTTAGAAGGCATTAATGAAATAAGGGCAACACAAGGAAAATATAGTTTGAGAGGCTCATCACTGCAAGAAAAAAAAAATCAACTATATAGAATTAATACAATATGAAGTGGTAACTCATACAGTTATTTTATACTACTCTGTTTTGAAAGTTCTATGAGAATTAATTAAATACATTTAAAGAAGGTTTGGATGTCACATAAACCCTGTTTCCCCACAGTCCAATGAGACTCAACAGGGCCACGCTTCCGGGAGACCATACAACAAATGGAACCACATTGTGCCAGAACAATGGATAAAAGACATACCTGCAGATCGTCACAAGCGTTTCAACACATGCCTTCCCCAGCTGAACCATCAAAATATAGGAATTCTATATATGCACTTAGCAGAATGTGATATACTCCATTTCATCCATCATCGGTCTTTGCGGAAACAGTGTGGGTTAAACCGAACAAACACTGCTTATCAGCATGGAACCAATCAAAGAATGGAGGCACCTGTTTAATAGGAGTGTATTTTTCATAAAATAACTATCCTTTATGCCTTAGTCTTTTTCCTGGAGACATTAAAAAAAGAAAAAAAAACCTTCAAAAACAAACCTGGGAGCAAATATTCATACAAGGGGACTAAAAATCTTAAACTAAATTTAATAAAAATACTGGATTTTGACACGTTTCTCTCTATAGACGTGATCTAAAATTTCACTGCAGATATTTGCTACTGGCATTCGCTTTTACTCTATCCCTTGCTAGTGTTTGCCAGACCCTTCGTGCAGAGCATTGTTTTTTTTCTTTAGTTTTTTATATTTATTGGTACAATTCATTTAAATTTAGAGTAAATGTCCTTAGCTTGACTTGTGCTATTTCTGTTTGATTTCTCAAAAGAACTTAAAGTTCATCTGGTTTTGTTTCTCCTCCAGCTCCCTGTTATGTTGATAGATGCAATAACAGTAATTACTTCATATGTAAATACCTGTTAGCATTACTGTGACTGAGCATTCTTGTGGGCTGAAGTGCCTAGATGAAGACTGTTAAGGAGTTTCCATGCTTCTTGTGCATATGTAACTAGATGACCACCACATATTGACTATTCATGTAATGAAATTCTGTAATCTACAGTCTAAAAATAAATATTTTCAGTCTGTTTATATTTAATAACATTACTGGAGTGCTCAGCCTGAGCACTCTTCCATAGTTCGGAGTCAACACATAGCAGCAAGACAACATATATTTCTAATATACAGTTAATATGCAATATAAAGATCATATTGTACATCTTGATATGAATTAAGAGAGTTCATTAATTTACAGAGATTCTCAGATTCTCTGTACCTGTATGTTAAATCTTTTTCCTTCTTTCTTACTTGAAGGAGAAACATATCTAGCATTTAGGTTTCAATTCAAGAAAGCATATTTGTAATGTTCACCCCATCCTCCAAGTAGTAGTGTTTAGTGGTCATTATAATTGTAGATCAACACTTTCTTCCATTCCTTTCTGTGGGTCACCTTTGCCTTTTAAACATCTTGAACATTTCCATGTACTGTCTATTTTAAAAATAAAAATTCACATACACATCTCACAGGTAAGTGGATGGCTCTAAAATGCATTTTCTCACAGTCTTCCATGTTCATATGTTTTTGGCCTGTACTGAGCAATGATCGATAAGACTTCAGTGTGCTGTTTCAGTTCTAACATATGCATTTGTAATCTGGGCACACATCTCATGACACAGAGTTGATTAGTTTACTCTGTTACACTATTTTCTACACCCTGCAGATCCTATAATACAGATGGTTACAAAACAATCTATTGTGTTTTAAACAAGCCCAAAGGATTTTCATTCAAGTGTTTCATTGAGGAAAACATTTCTTGTCTAAGCAGAACTGGAACTTCACTTTAATTTTTGTGAAAGTTTTATTTTAACTCTCCTTTACACTGATAAAAAAATTACGTAATCTCAAATCAGGTAATCATTGGGAAGAATAAATAATATCCTATGGAAATTATATCAATATTGAAAATATAAGAAAGTTGCCTCAAGCAGTTCTGGCTTGACTTTTTAATGAATCAAATTAATCTGAAATAAGCTAACCAACTTCCCAGCAAAGATACTGCAGAAAGAAAATTGTTTGAAAAATACTGAGGCAAATATTTCCTATTAATTTTTGATCCAGAGTGGATTTGTTTTCATTAGGAAAGCAAAATAAATTATAAGTTCCTGCTGTTAGGAGGTTTTTAGAATTAACCCCAAAAAAATCTTACCATGCAATGGAGTCCTAACTGCTTGCAGAAATCATCAGTCTTTGCAACAGGGTAGTATCTGAATATCACAGAATCACGCAGATTCATTAAGGTTGGGAAAGACCTTTAAGATCA
>NW_010530420.1:12251-12485 GCF_000687285.1 Phaethon lepturus | reverse complement strand
GGGGGCTGTCCCTCCTGGCTGCCATCCTCTTTGCCCGCTGTCGATGCCCGGGCCCCTGCGGGGGGAAGCCTCGGGCCGCACGCCGGGAGGAGGTGAGGTCCGGAGCCGTGGCAGTGCCCCGCCTCTCCTCGGAGCTGGGCCCGGGACCCTAATGCTGCCGGCGCAGGGGGTCCAGGGCTGTCTGCTGTGGGGCCCCCGAGCTGGTGTTGGAAGGCCTTAACGTGAGGAGGGGAC
>NW_010530420.1:1199-12220 GCF_000687285.1 Phaethon lepturus | reverse complement strand
TCCCCTCTGGTTCTGCCAGGGAGGATGCCCAGCACCTTGCTGCTTCTGGAGGCTTTAGGCTGTGGTAAATAATGGAAAGGAAAAATAGGAAATCCCGTAAGCTTTTGGGTTTCTTGCCCTTCCTTGTTACAAAGAGACGTTCTACAAAAATAAGTACTTTTTTTTTTTCTGTATCAGGTGTAGATTCAAATGTTTTGCTAAGAATAAGTCAATAAAGTACTTTCACGTGTGTAAGCTCTAAGTTAAACGTCTTTAAAAATTGACAAGAATATGTGGAAAAAAAAAATATTGCATTTTTGCAGTGCCGGATGTAAGGAGCGGCCGTTCCCCCTGTGATCTCCCTGTCCTGAACTGCCTCCCTTCACCCGTTCATTCCTGTACCTGCTCTCCCTCTGGCTTGCTCCTTTTAACCAGGAATTTTTTGGCTGTTTATTTCTCTTGAGTCTGGCTTTCTGTGCAGGTTACTAGAAGGTTTGCTCTCAATGGACGATATTTCAAAAGGTTGCAGAACAGCTGTGGGGTAGCTCGTGTGTGTGGCAGTGGTTAAGACCTTGACTGAGATCCACAGCGTTTCTTTTTAGGAACGTTCGTATTTCTAGAAGTGACTTACTAGCAACTTTCCATCGACCAGTTGTTGCCTTCGTGTTATTCCAGCCACTGAGTACCACCTCGGCCTGCTGAAGGCAAAGCTTGCAAAATACAGAGCTCAGTTACTAGAACCCTCCAAATCCTCGGCCGCTAAAGGGGAAGGCTTCGATGTGATGAAATCTGGAGATGCCCGGGTGGCGCTGATCGGTTTTCCTTCTGTGGGTAAGGTCAGTGAGTGTCTACGTTAACCATGTGGCATGTGTGTTCCTAGGTTTGTGGTTAGCAGTGGCTGTAAAGCAGATATCCATTTTCTCTTTGTTTTTTACCTTCTTGCCATGAGTTAACAGAAAGTTATTATATGCTGAGAGCTGAAAGTTAGAGCTGGGGGAAACACTACTTCATCTGTGCGGTGCCCTGTGGCAGCAGCCTGAAACTTGGTCTTGCCCAGCCACAGTGCTGCTGAGAAAATAGCTGAGAGTACAGGATTTACCTTCATTCAGCGAAAGTGCTGGTTGTCCCATCACCTCCTTGGTCCCTGTGCCTGGAACAGCCACAACACGACTTCTGAAAGCTGAGGAACACTTTGGGGTTGCTTGTTTTGCTGAACATTTACCGGTGCTTCCATTTGTGTACCTTTAGTGATGCTGATTTCTTGCATTTTAGTCCACATTTTTGAGTTTAATGACCTCAACTGCCAGTGAAGCTGCGTCTTACGAGTTCACAACCCTGACGTGTATCCCAGGAGTCATAGAAGTAAGTAAGATTCTCATCCCTTTGGCACAGTAATGGTAAGAAACCCAGACGTGTAAATATATCTGTTCACACCAGTTACACTTGTGCTACCAGTAAGAAGCAGTGATATCCAAAGGTCTGTGCTGACTTCTGCTTTAAGCTTTAGGAGGTCTTGCATGCTTGCAGTATCAGGTCTTCTGCAACCTGCAGTGCTAATTTAGCGCTTCCCTTGGCTACACAACTCTTCAGGATTGACTGCCTAAGCGGGGTTTCATATGCTGCCATTTGACTGACCAGAGCAATACGACAATTCTCAACTGAATTTTTTATAACCGCTATTGGCGCCATTGACCAGATGGCTGGAAACCTTGACAGATTTGTTTTTAATGAAGCTTTAAAAGAGGCAATCTGTACTGTGATCAATTTGGAAAGAAAATCCAACTACTCCTGTCCTTGAGGAGTTGTATTAGTGGTGGCCTAAGCATCCATCAGTAAAGCAAATGATAAAGGTCATAAAACTGAAAAGTGTCCAAGAGCAATGAGAAAATTTGGGTCAGAACTGGAAGCGGAGTTAAATAATGAAAGTAACCGTATTTATATTGAAATAAACACAAATATTGTAGCACATCCAAACGCAGCCTTGAGCTGCAGTCACTCGTTAAAGCCGTTACTGAGAGCATCACTGCAACAGTAGCTTGAAAGCTAATGCCCCTGTGGATCTGATGGACGAAAGTCTCCTGTTGTTTCCTGGTTGTTGTAAGACATGCAACACGTCTGAATGGTTGTGATCCATCGCAGTAAGAGATGGTGGCACTTGCTTGTCACAGTGCTTTCTTGCTAGACCAAGAGAGTAGGTTGGGTTTTGGTTTTTTTTTTCCTTTTCATCTCACCAATTCAGGATAATGCTACACTTGTACTGTGTAGTTTTCCTGGTGCTTTGTCAAACTGCAATCATGTGATGGTTTAGGAGGCCAGGACCTAACATACTGCAGTATGTGGTGTTGAACACAGCTTCACAGGAAGCACTCTGGTGGTTGTCTTGACAAAACAGAGCCATCAACTGTGTGCAAAGTTGTCCTGCTCTGTCAGGTTCATTCAGTTCCACTCTCTGCTGGCTTTGGATCCCCAGTGCACGCTTGGGACTTTGGAGGCAGCTCAGGTGCCCTGCACAAGGCTTTCAGCTGTCTGTCCTTCCCTTTCCTTTTCAGTACAAAGGAGCCAATATTCAGCTGCTGGATCTGCCTGGAATCATCGAAGGAGCAGCACAAGGTTGGCTGATCTCTGTGTTCATGTAGAGTAGGGATTTGCCCTCAACAGCGTACCTGGGTGTCTCAAACGTTAGCAGGTTTCCTCGGCCAATAGTTCCCTCATTTGCTTTCCAGATTTTAGGGTCCTTGATCTTATGTGAGGCACGATTCTTATCCTTGAGCCCACGTAAGGTTCTATATGTAGCAGAAAGATGCTTTTCTGGAGGTGGGAGCCAAAGCAAGCCAGTCACTTCTCACCTTTTTGCATGAGTGTTATCTTGCTCATCTGTTTTGTGGTACAGAGGAAATCTAAAGAAAGATGCTAGAGAGGCAGAGGGGGAAATTACAGCTAAACAGTAACCTCTTTTGACTAATTTCGTGAATTCCTGCCAGTCCTCCTGTGACTCCTGATTCTGGGAAGAGGTGTTGGCTTTGTCCCTTTGCTTCATCATTGTCCAGATTGGCCGGTTGTGTCAGAAGATGCCTTAGGAAACTTTGGAAAATCTCCTAATGGTCTCGTGTGTGGGGGTTTTTGTTGGTTTTTTTTTGGGGGGGGGGGGAGCATGGCCTGGTTAGTAATGTCTCTCTCCTTATTGACCAGAAAGCATAAGCATACATGACCTTTCTGCACAGGGACCATAGGCCCACATCACTGTTGTGGGTAAGCTGTCTCTGCTGCCTGGAGCTGGTGCCATTGCCCATGTCTGCGGATGTCTGTCCTGCTGGCAGAGCTGTCATTTCCGTCTGTGCAGCTGTACTCAGATAGCTTTACACACACTGGTTCATGCAACCTGTGGTGCAGGAACAGCAGCAAAGAGTATTTGTCAGGGCTTGTGCTGGACATAAGACCATACGGATGGACCAGATATGCTCGCTCAGGGCCCCCCCAGCCACTGACTGCAGCCAGTAGAGCATTGCAGGATCTTTTTCCTTGTTTCCAAGGAGCTGTGCAGGGCAGGAGTCCCAGTCTGTTGCAGAACTTGTAGATGGTTTCTCTCCCTGATGTACGGCCATCTCCTCTCTTCTCAGGGAAGGGCAGAGGTCGGCAGGTGATAGCTGTGGCCAGGACAGCAGATGTTGTTATTATGATGCTGGATGCCACAAAGGGTGAAGTACAGAGGTAAGTGGGTGCTGCTGGGCACATGGAGCTGTGTGGTGGTGGGCCAGGTTCAGGGGTTCTCACGTGCCCAGAAAACATGCCAGCTCCCTGTATGTCCTGTGTGTGTTGGGGAACCAGTATTTAAGCTATTGAGTGCGAGACAGAGGTTGTACTCCACTAGAAGCACGCTAGCTAACTGGGAGCAGCGTTTACAGAGCTCTCTACAGGTCTCCACTTGGGCTTCTCAGCTGACGGATCGTTCCCCCAGGATGGCCTTTCAGAGATGGGGATGTCAATCTAGATTTCCACCACAGACTCTGTCCCGCGTTAACTGTGGTTTTTAGGTTGCAGTGAAAGCTTATGGCAAGGCAGTATCTACGATAGTCAAAAAGGAAAGGTGTGGGCATCACCTGACTGGCCCAGTCTCACAGGTGCTAATGTGCAGTGTCCCTACAGGGCCCTGCTGGAGAAAGAACTGGAATCTGTAGGGATCCGGCTGAACAAAAGCAAACCAAATATCTACTTCAAGGTGAGGTTTTCTGGGCTGCTGCAAGCACAGCTTGTGTCTGGCTGCCTCCTGAAAGCCAAGGTCACTGTGTGCTGTCCCTCCTGTTGGACAGACTGAAGGGGCGTTGCGGATCTTCCAGACTGTTCTTAGGTTGCTTTATTGCCTCCCTGCAGCCGAAGAAGGGTGGAGGTATCTCCTTCAACTCAACTGTCACGTTGACTCAGTGCTCCGAGAAGTTGGTGCAGCTCATCCTCCATGAGTATAGTATCCTTTCCTAAAACAGGAGGCCTCTGAGCCATTAGCAGCTCGTGAGTCAAGTGGTACCTGCTGCAGGACAGCCTTGCTGTGTCTTTGGTGCTTGCTGGGTTGAGAACAGGCTTTCACAAGCAAGCTCAACCTGTTGGCTCACAGTGGTGTGTAGGTGTGTTGGGATTTGGGCCTTGACGATGTTCACCTCAGAAATCTTCAATGCTGAGGTCCTCTTCAGAGAGGACTGTTCCCCTGACGAGTTCATTGACGTGATTGTAGGCAACAGGGTCTACATGCCATGCCTCTACGTGAGTATCTCAGAAACAGCCTGCCTTCTGCAGCACCGAGCATCTCCATTCTTTGCTGAAGGAAACACTGGGTCTTCCTGCTTCCTAAAGCAGTAAGGATTTGGGGTTTAAGAGGTGGAAAGTGTACCTCAACAGGGAGCCTTTTGTAAGCTTGATGCATGCGGCTGTGCTCTGTGTGTGTTCCCTGTGCCCTCTTGTGGCTGGTTGCCGTGGAGCAGCACGAGCTGCGTGTCCTGGTGGCGTGGGGTTTGCTCCCACGGCGCAAAGCCTTCGGTTCCTGTGCTGCAAGCTCTGCGGCTTGGGCTTTCACTAGGTTCCTTATGCCAGAGGTCACTTAACGGCTCTGTTTGATAGCAGCTGGGTCTATAGTGAAATCCAAGATACTGGAGAACGTGTTGCAAGTCATGCCAAGGGTGAACTTTAGAAGACCCAAACTTACATTTAGGCTTCTGAATTTTAACAGTTTATTTTCCTAAGAGCCTTGGCTTGTCCTCTGGCTGACAGGATTTGAGATTCTGTTTTAGATGCTGGAACTACCTTCTTGTACCTATGTGCCTTTCTTCCTTGCAATGGTGCTGAATTGGCTTCCTAAAGGGTGTGTTGTTTTTCCTTTGATCTAGGTTTATAACAAGATTGATCAGATATCTATGGAGGAAGTGGATCGTCTTGCTCGGAGACCCCACAGTGTTGTAATCAGGTAGGACCCTGTCACGCTGCCTGATGTACTGGCGCGGATGGTGTGGTGGTTCATTTCATTCTCCCTTCTCCAGATCCCCTCAAGAAGGGGCCTCTCCCAGCACTGCCTGCAGCTGCTGGGATGAGAAGCAGAGCTGCTGGGCAGCTTTTTCCAGGCTTGCTTCCCCCAGAGAGGCAGACTGGCTTCTCCACACTCTCTGCAGACCAGCATAAGCTAGTCTAGCTTGTTTCCTTAGAAGTGCTGATATATCTGACTGGGGCTTTGCTGCTTCAAAGCTGCTTGCCCTTCTGAAAGCCATATTTATTTCACCTTGTGTTTTTCCTTTGCTGGCCTCATTAAAGACTTTTCCCTTGTTCCCTAGCACTTTAATAAGACGTTTCACCTTGTTCTTCTGGATCTCTAAAGCACAACAGCAGTAAACACGGAGATGTTGCTGGTGTTTTGCAGCTGTGGCATGAAACTCAACCTGGACTACTTGCTGGAGAAGCTGTGGGAATACCTGGCACTCACCTGCATCTACACCAAGAAACGAGGACGTAAGTGACTGTTAGCTGAACAGAAGGTTCGAGAGGCACAAAAGGCTGCGGCTCGTCAAAGGCAGACAGGCTGCCAGCAGGGCTCAGATGCCTGGCTGTCAGCGATCTTGTGTGTCTTGGAAATGCTGCAGCTACACTTTCCCTAACCAGCTTTCAGCTCTTGGGAAACACTTTCTGTTCCATCTCATCCAGCCATGCGTGTATCCCCCCACAGCCCTTCTATTCTCTCTGCACTAGAACAGCTGAATTTTCATAAGACTTTGCATGATGATACAAGGAAGTACAGTCTGCAAGTTCGCAGCTTTTTTCATTGTTATGCGCACTCTGTGATGAACTGTTCATCCCATCACTACCCAGAAGAGGTCTCCTGCTCCTGCTGTGAGAGGTTTGGTGATTCCCATGCCAGGCTCCTGAGGCTCAGGAGTGCCTTTGATCCTCCTTTTGCTTTACAATTCGCTTGCAGCTTCTCCCAGTGATGAAGGCATGTCTATAACTTGTTCCTGTTTGGTTGTGAACAGCTGTGACTCTGAACTTGGATGGATGTGAGGAGATTAAGGAACTTCCTATGAGCTTGTTAAGTGATGAAATCTTGGGGATTTTACAGAAAACTACAGAGTGGTTTGGCTTTACTTGAGCAGGTGTGTGCTCAAGTAAAACTTGGCTAGTTTTTTTTGTCCTAAGTCAAGTATTTGGAATGGAGTTGGGGCGGGTGAATTGTGAGGAGGCTGTTGACTGTGTGACGTGGGTAACCGTACCTGTGGGTACTGGAGTGTCTACAGAACTGATTTGATGCTTTCAAGTACGCAGCTACCTGTTCTGTCTGGAGCTGGCAGGTGTAACGGAGGAGGAATTTGGGAGTAGTACGGCAATGTGAGATGGTGTCAGCATGTTAGAACACACTTGATGGAAGTCTAATGCTTTTTTTTCCCCCCTCTCCTGCTTCTCCACAGAGAGACCAGACTTTACAGATGCCATTATTCTACGGAAAGGGGCCTCTGTGGAGCATGTGGTAATTTCTCTGCATCTTTTATGTTTCCTTGTCTGTAGAAGGCAGGTTCCTCTTGGAGCCTGCTATGATTTGTGCTTCATAAAGCTTGGGATACGTCAGTGTTTAGTTGGGCTTCTCCTTTTGTTACCTTTACTGATTCCATCTGCCTCAGGTTTCTTTCCTAGTTGCTATGAAAGGTTTAAATAAAATTGCTTAATGCAGTCCAATGCAAAAGTACATGGAAGCAGTGGGATGGGGCTTTTTATGTGGACTGGTGATTCCTGTGTGTCTGTTCTGTATTCTTTCAAGTTCTGTTAAGTGGCTTCTAAAGTCACTATTGTAATTTCTGACATAGACCTGAGTCGCTTCTCACTCCTGGATGTTCAGCAAGTTGTTTGCAAAGTAGTGTCATTGAACTGCCTCACACGCTGTCTGTCTGTCTTGCAGTGCCATCGAATTCACAGATCATTAGCCAGCCAGTTCAAATATGCCTTGGTGTGGGTAAGTGTTTAACAGCAAACAAATTCCCTGTCCTGTGTGTCTCTGACTGGTCTTCTCCTAACCCTTCTCCCCCTTTTGCTTTGAAGGGCACAAGCACAAAATACAGCCCTCAAAGAGTGGGCTTAACCCATATGATGGAGCATGAAGATGTCATTCAGATCGTAAAGAAGTAACCCTTTTTGCCTGGCCTTGTCTTTCATCACTAGAATTGGAACTGACCACATAAAAGCAAAACAAAACAAATAAAAGAAAACAAAAAAAAAAAAAGAAAAAGGGAGAAGTGTTCTACAGCCAAGAAAGCAAGAAAGCTTCTGTGAAGCTTCTTCTCTTGGAGAAAGGCAGAAAATGAGGCTACTGTACTTGCAGGTGGGGATGGGGAAGATGGGTTTCCATCTTGCAGCATTTCAGGCGAAGTAACGTTTCTTAAAAATAAAAATGGAGCCAGTTCTTCTAGGACACAGTTCTCACAGCAAGCAATGTCCTGCCCCTATAGGGTTTGCACATGGATCTGTGTGTTAAACTTCCAGTGGGAAGTTTATGAGTTTGTGTGAACAAGTCTGGCCCTGTGCTTTGGGACAGGGGAGCCAGGGCTGAGAGAACATTGCTGATGCTTTGCTGCTTATCTAGTCACTTAATTTAAGCATTGATCTGAAACACAAACAAAGTTCTCCCTCCCCTGCTTATTGGACACGTTGTCTCTGCAGCTTTCACTGTTGGAGACTTGAATCCCTGTGTCCAAGACAACCCTGGTGAATTTGTAGTGGTGCCACCTCAATTAACATCAAAACGTGGCACTGCGTGCCTCTCCTTAGCTCTGCAGTCGGCTTTGTTGGACATCTTGGTCCAACTGGTACTGAGAGAGATGAGAAATGAAAATTTGTTAATGAATGATTAATCTGGGCAAACTGCAGCAGGGTACGATCAAAGAGCCATAGACTGCAGTGGGGATTTGCTTCTGGCATATCCCTCATCGAGGAGCTCTCTTGGGATTTTCTTCCCTTGCCCTTGTCCTACCCGTTAGTTCCCAAGAGTATTACTGGGGATCTCCTGCTTTCTCAGTCATGCCCCTAAAATTCCAGTAACAGCTCTTTGAGCTCAGTGTACCATCCCATGCCGTGGGTTTTACCCCAGCCCTGTTAAACATTGTTGCTTGTCTGGGTATTTTTCATCAGAAATCTGGGATTTTTCTAATCATGCTTTTTCATTGAATACTGATGCTAAACAATTCAGAGTGCCTGATAGAGAACAGCTCTTTCCTTCTGGGATCAAGAGTTGGCAATAGCTTTTATTTTCTTTCATTGAAAAAGGGTTCGGTCTGATGTGGATTCTTAACTGTGAGGACAGGTCTGATAGCAAACTTGTCTGAGCAGGGCTCCTTCCCTCTCCTTTGTGCTCCTCCCCACCCCTCTCAAACTGATCGAGCAGAAATGGAAGGATTATTTTATTTGAGAAAATAAAAGTTGCTATTTCATGTGAACTGTAGGTGTCTGCCTGCAGTGGGTAGACGGTTTGGTGTGTTTTCTGACTTTTTTTTTTTTTTACCTTCGGCCACCTGAGGAATCCTGGATGCTGTTGCAGGAGGTTGTAGGTGGGAGTAGATTGTGAAGTGGCTGCAGGACGGCTCTGAGGCTGGAGGGGAATTGATGAGGCCTGATGGGAGATAAATAGATATTATACGCAATACCCAAGCTAAGAAGGTGACTTTGAACTCTGTAAGTTCCCTTCCTTGTCCCTGGCTTTGTTCACAGCTGGAGTGCAGAGCAAATCCCGACCGCGGTGGCAGCTAGCGGAGAATGAGCTCCAAATTAGCCGCATTATGCCGGAGCTGGCTGGAGAAAGCAGGCAGCTCTCTGTGTGCACTGGGTGGGATGCCGTTCCAGCACATTAACTTGCCCTTTAAATTTCCTGTGAAGGTTGCAGAGGCAGAGCTGCCTGCACAAAGAGTTCCTTTGGTTTCATTTTGTCCCTGAGTTTCTGACTTTTCACTCCAAACCTAGGACCCTGTCAAGCCCCGGCACACGAGCAGGCAGCCAGAACTGCTTTTTGGGCTTCATCCCTGGGCCAGGTGGTGTGTGGAGTTGGGGAAATGGCAGATGCTTGTGTGAAGCTGCAATGCACAGTATTGCCTGCTAAAACATGTCCTTGGTTAGTGCCTACCTCTCGGTGTGTTCTGGTTTCAAATTCTGTAGTCTAGCGTGCCATCATCAAAAAAACTCCTCTGTCTAATTAGCCTTAGTCTTCATTTAGTAAACTGGGCATTTCGTCCTGTTCAAAACTGATGTATGGTTAAATTTGGAATGGGGATGAAGTCAAAAGGCTTAAGCCAGAAGCAGCTAACTTCTTTCTTTAGTGGGAGTAGCTTTTCTGCAAGCAAGTTTATAGCTGTATTTGAAAACGCATGCATTTAATTGCAGTGTTCATTCTTCCAGACGGCTTCCCTAATTGTTCTGCACTAACATTAAAAGCTGCAAACGTTGCAGGAGCAGGTTTGCCTGAAGATCTCTCTGAATCCTGAGGAAGTAAGGCCCTAAGGGCAAGGGAGGGGAAATCTACTGCAACATTAGGATTGTACCGGAGCCTCCTGAGGTTTATGGAGTTGGTCAAGGGCCCCCGTTAGCTCCGCCGGGGAGCTAGCGAAGGGAGATGTGCTCAGAGCCTCCTTGCTGAGCGTGTTTGGAGAAAGGCTCTCTTAAAAAAAAAAAAAAAAGATAAGGATGAGGCAGGCAGGAGCTGTGTGTTTGCCCCCTGAAGAGCAGCGCGCTGCATTTTCTCCGCTGTCTGAGGGAAGGCTTGGCTGCACGATGCTCAAGCAGCCTGGCTGGTGGTCTGCTCTCCTGGGCTGCAGCCCCCCTGCCATTCCTCTGCCCTTTCAGCCGGCTCCGGTTTCATCAGCACCGTACCCTGAGCCCGGAGGGCTGCGCTGATCCTGCCCTGTCCCTGGGCCTGCCTCGCTTGCGGCGTGTGGCCGTGCGTCGCTGCTGAGCGGCGCTCCAGGTGTGAAGCGGGGTGGATCGGCTTCGACACACTCCATCAGCCACCCTCCATCTAGTCCTGGAAACGGCGGCGGCCCGAGGCGTGCTCTGTTTAAAATGCCTGTTCCAGGCAATCAAGCAGGTTTGATTGGCTGAACACTCCTTTTATAATTTAATTTAGTTGAGAATCGTTTGCAAGGTAATAAAAAGAGACTCTGACTCCAAATACATTCATTTAATTCAATGAGAGACAGTTACTGCGGCGGGCTCGCCTCAGCCAGCTTCCCTCACCCCATCACGCTGACATCTTAAAGTGCTGCTCAGGGCTGTATATAAGAGTCACGATCCGCAGTGACAGCTTAATTGTTTCAAATGCTGACAAGGGTCACCCCAACCAGCCAGGGCTGGCTCGGGAGGCTGCGGAGAGGAGGATTTATGGCTGGCAAATAGTTTTGAATTCCTCTGGTTGCGCCTGCTAAATGATGAACCTGCCCCTTGGGGATTGGGGCTATTGATTGTAATTTGCAGTTAAGCCCTCGCTTTCCGAGGAATCAGCATAATAAATACCCGCCGCATTACGGCAGGGGCGTTCTTGC
>NW_010530420.1:497-1043 GCF_000687285.1 Phaethon lepturus | reverse complement strand
CTGCAGGAGGGAGGATGAAGCTTTCCCGAGGCTCTTTGGGGCTGATCTTGGATGCTTTGTGAAGGCAGGTGGAAACATCCTGCTTGTCCTGGGGAGGAGAGGGTGGTCCGGTACCATCAGGATGATGCTGTGGTCTAGATTCCTCCTCCCTGCCTGGCCTGGGGGCTGCTGGGGGGTTGTCCCAGCCCCGCTTTGGAGGAGAGGGATCCCCATGTCCCTGTGACTTCTCCTCCTAAATTTGCCTTGGCTTGGGGGCAGGAGCGGGCCGGGGCCATTCACCAGCTGTTCACATCTGGGGTTCAGGACACTGCGAGGTGGCACAGATCCGCGTCCCGGGAGGGAAGGGGCTGCGGGACCTTCCAGCTGCCTCACCGGGCAAAGAAGGGACAGGGACCAGAGCTGGCTACCCTTCGCCCCTCCAGCCGCTCCCTCCCTGACGTTCCCCATCTCTGCAGAGGGAAGATTAGCTCCCGTCCCTCTGCTCATGAGTGGAGATGAGAATAATAGCCGTCATCAAATATGCATTGGATAGCAGCAGCCTGCAGC
>NW_010530420.1:0-466 GCF_000687285.1 Phaethon lepturus | reverse complement strand
AGGGGACGCCCACCGCCTGCAGCTGCCAGGCAGCAAATGGGGCCCCGCGGCTGCCGCGGGAGCGACGGTCCCCAGCGGAGAGCAAGGCCAAGAGCACGACGCTGGCAGAGCCGGGGTCTTTGGGCAGCACCGAGCCGGTCCGGTGCCATGCGGGCGAGTTAGGCTACCCCAGGTGAGTGGCTGTGAGCCCCCCAGCCAGGCGGCTTGTTCCCTGGGCTCACGGGAAGGACCAGGGAGGGACCTTCGTGTGCCATGTTGGTCCTATGCAAGTGCTGCAGCGTGGGGCTCGGCTCCTCAGGGTCAGGGCGTACGGTGTCCTCGCATGTCTGGTTGTCCCCGCCTGTTTTGCTGCCTTTAGACGCCTTATCTCACCTTCTGACTCGCACCTTCCCTACAGGCCCGGTGTTCCTGCTGTCCCCTCCTTCCCCAGGAGCCTCCGCCTCATGTCTCCTACCACCCCTTCCCC
>NW_010530419.1:0-1108 GCF_000687285.1 Phaethon lepturus | reverse complement strand
CTCATGGATTTCCCCCTGGTAAAATACAGCTGGGCAAGAAAGGTCACTTCTTTCCTCCTTTCTTTCCCGTTTCTCACCTTTTCCTCTCCACATCAGTCGTGACTTTCGTTTTGTAACACATTGACAGGCGCTGAAGTTGAGCCACAAGCCGGTGAGCTTGGCAGGGGCCGTCAGGGAGAGGAGGGCGATTTTGGCTGGTTAGCAGAGCCTGGGGGATTTTTTGAACCGGCCCCTCCACGGCGCGGCACTGCCCGCAACGCTGCACAGACGGCTCCTCGCCTGGCTTGCAGCAGAGGGTCCCACCAAAGCTGCTCAGTGCAGCCCTGGTTAACGCACTCATTGCTCCAGACAGGGCTCATCAGCCCGGCCCCAACAACATGCCTCTTCAGACCCCGCTCCAGCCCCTCCTCAGACTCAGTCCTCCCCACTTGTCTCCCTTTCCGGGACCGTATTTATCTTCCAGCCTTTGAGGAGGAGCAGGGAGCGGTGGCTCTCGCTTTGCCAAGCACACAGCAGCGGCATGGAGCAAGCAGAAGCCCTTTCAAAGCCGGGTGGAGGAGAAAGAGCTCTTTCTCAGCGCGCTCAGGGTATTCCTCCCCGTTCCCCGAACGGATAGGCTGTGGCCAGAAGTTAATATTCCTCTGGCGTGGTGCCCTGCCCGGGGAGGGTGGCAGGCTCTTGCATTTAATAACTTATTTATCTTTCCTTATTGCAGGAATGATGACAGTTTTCATTATTAAGCTGCTAGGTAATAGTCTAGCCTTTGGTGGGAGCTGAATCATCATCCCCTCTTTGCTGACAGTTTGATTCAATTACCCAGGAGAGGTGTGACGGGGAGGAGGACGGGCAGTGCCCCATCGCTGCCGGGGCGGCCGCGGTGCTCGGTGTACGAGGACGGCAGGGCGGGCAGAGACGGCTGTGCACGTGCCACACAAGGCTCGGGCTCTCCGTCGATGCCGGGGTGGTGGCCGTCCCCCAGCGATGCTCTCTGCCTGCGCTCCCCTTGTTCCTACAGCAGGACAGACTCCCACCCCAAGGAGCCCGTGTGTTCCTCACCGCGGGGCTTGCAGGAGCAGGGGTCCACGGGGGGCATCAAGCACAGGGTGAT
>NW_010530418.1:6321-14028 GCF_000687285.1 Phaethon lepturus | reverse complement strand
CAGACACACAGTAAGGACGGTTTTGTTTGGCAACTTGCTTGTAGGAATATATATATATATATATATTTTAATAGCTTTGGCAAATAAAGGATTGTAAAAAGAAAAGCTGGTTGGCCTTCCTGGCCAGGCAAAGAACATACTTCAGGTTAAAAAATAGACTCTGAATTGAACAGGATGAAGCAAAAAAAAAAAAGTTTCATCTGCCTCCGAACCTGCCTTATGTAAGTCTGATGCCACAAACCAGTGTCAGAGCGAGAGAGTGTTACTCATGGAAAGCTGTTGATCAGCAAAACACAGGCATGCCACACCTCTAGGGAAACATATTAGAAACTAATATCTTTTCAATCAGGTCCAAAAAACTGCATTTATTAATCCGCTCTCATGATCTGCAATGAATTTCATCCAGCGTAAATCACTAGGCTGACAATGCAACTGAGGCAAAAGAGGAACCACATGTTTCACTGTGGAGCTGTTCTCTTTTTCCCCTTTAATTGCCTGATGCTAATCTCAAAACCTGCAAACTTTCCTTTGCCCCACAGCTTCTCACTAGCCTTGGGATCATCTCAGTGCCTCGACAATTAACGTGACTTCTGCACGGAGAAGGAACCTGCTCAATGCAGGTCTTCTCTGAAGCACCAAGACAACTCCTAAAACACGTACTTTTTAAGGCAACGTTTATGTGCATGCCTAAAAAGCCTATTTCAGCATGAGAGATACATAAAATAAGTTACAGACTGTTAAAATTGTGTCGCTTCTGTGTAAAATGCCCATAAAGGTAATTGGTCTGTCCCTTACATCGTGTAAATTGCTTCAAAATTGCTCCAGGAGTCCGGCGCTTGGCCAAGGCAAAGCAGCCAAAGAAAGAAAAGCAACTTGCATGTGTAAAGGATGTTTATGGACCAGATCCTAGCAGAAAAGGTCTCCAAGCGCATGTCCATGTAGGATATTCCAGTGGGACAGGGAAACCGAGTTATGGTGGGCACCACCAGCCCAACCCGCACTTTCGGGGGTATGACGCTTGGACCCAGGGCTGCAAGCCCACCAAATTTCTGCGAGAACAGGACTGGTCCAAAGCGTGAGTTACAGGGAATCTATCCACTGATGACACCGGGCTTTACACCAGACACTGTGTAGATCTGGAAAGATACTTCGGAGATTCTTATTCTTGGCATCCACACGTTTTTTGGCATCCTGTGAGGGGCCTACCCGCAGGTGTTGTTTGAGCTATAATACTTCAGAAATCTAGTCCTAAACACATAACGTAATAAC
The DNA here is from genome assembly GCF_000687285.1 of Phaethon lepturus. Taxonomy (NCBI): domain Eukaryota; kingdom Metazoa; phylum Chordata; class Aves; order Phaethontiformes; family Phaethontidae; genus Phaethon; species Phaethon lepturus. Next base: position 12,759 of record NW_010530418.1, on the reverse strand, counting down.
ACTAAGTTATTAGCGCTAAGAATTATGCCCTAATGGTGTTTTGCAGAGATTCCCGCAGAAGTTACTAGAACGCTATCGTTTATACCGGGATTTATCTTGCAAAACAACCGTACATGAAAAAGGCATTTGCTAGCCAAACACCGCACCCACACATTAATACGGTGGCATTGCAAACACTTCCAGGTTTCAATACCGGTGACAAAGCGCACGCAAGCGACACCAAAATTTCCCATTTGCAAAGGTGTTGCTGCATGTTATTGCACAACCCAGACTTTCCGTCCAGGGGCAGCCACCCAGGGCAGAGACAGGTGAAGCAACGTCTGCTCATTTCTATTTCCATGTCATAAAATAAATGCATGCAATGTTTTACAGCATGTAAAACATACTACCTGAACCACAAAAATCTCTGCCTTGGGGAGCTTAAAATATTAAAAAAACATGCTTAGGCGAGACAGAGGAGGGTAGAGGTGCTTTAACTGCTGCATCAAGGCGTAGCTGGAAAGCAAACGGCAGTGGGCAGTTGGGCTTGATCCTGAAGGCAACTTCAGACAGATGTGGAGCAGATTAACCTCACGTTAAACCACATATGCTAAAAAAAAAAAAAATACAGGCAGAAGGACCAAAAAAAAAAAATATGCAGGCGGAGTACTGAAGTCTAGCCAAACACTCCATTCCCTAGCCACATAGACACAAGCTCAACAAAACACGGGCAAGTCAAGAGAAAAGTGCCTAGATAAGAGAGAGATCTTAGCCTTCAAGCCCTCCTTTGGACATTGGTACATCAGAGCGCAAAGCATCCCTGCCAGCCAGCCTGCTGAATTTTATTTATTTGCAAGTTGTCAAATCCATGCAGTCAGAAAATAATGGCGTTTTGGCTTTTTGAGCTAAATTTTATCATGAAATTCCACAGGAATATTAAGTGACATTAAGAAAAGTTTGTTCTTGTCTTTTTTTAATTCCTCAAAGAGAAGCCGTATTAAAATTATAAATACACAGAGCATTTCAGAGTTTCCCCATCCTAAATACCAGCAACACCACCAAAAAAAATGTTTTCTTCAAAAAACAGCAGAACTATTTTCAGTGAAATATGAATAATTTACCGATCACTCCCCTAATCTTTTTCCCAAGGCTGGGAAGCCCATCCTGTGAAACAGCACTGCCTTCTTCAGGTATGGTGAAGTATCTATAAACCTGACCTGGAAAGTCGGAGGATTCCTGCATTTTACACTAAAGTTTATACTTCATTTTTGATTTTTATGTGTTACTGGCCATAGGTGGGAGGGCTCTGCATAGGCTCCTCTCAGCCTTTCCCTGTCCCATCATCCATCCGTGGCAGATACGGCCAGGAACAGCTCCAAGATGCTTCCAGTCCACGGGGGAACGCTGAGTGCTCACAGCACCATCCCTAGGGTCTCAAAATCCTTGGCGTGGCGGGTCCGGCATGCGCTAAAGAGACTTCTCAAGCCAGTTGCAACGCTTTCATGCTTTAATACCTCTCCACCCAAGCCTCAAAACCACCACAAAAATGAGAAACAATGTCAAAAATCATGAGAAACCAAGCAGAAATCGCAGCTGACCCTCCCCTCTCGGCGGCTCACCCGTCCAGGCACGCACACAAGTAGCCAATTTGCCGCAGTGCTGTGTCAGTGCAAAAACGTTTGCTCTCCATTAACTGACTCATAAGTTGGAAATCCACAAGCCATCACAAGAGTCTTGACGCATTTGTTGAGCTGATGGTCAGAACATTATAATCGGATAATCACGGGGCTAAGAGGGAGCCTCTAAAAGTTGCTTGAACACGGATGCTTTCTGCCAGCATGGGAAAGAAGTGCCCTGGTCTTCCTTCCTTAGAAAAAAGCCCTAAGACGCACCCAAGCTCTCAAGATGCTTTCCAGGCCTGTCGATGACTCTTCCTTCCAGCACACTGCTAAAAGAAGCGAGGTATGTTCATACCCTCCAGCGACCTGATGGGAATAAAGATACGAGCTACCTCTGGAACAGAGACTAAAACATCTAACTGAGCTCCTAACATCCAGCCCTGCATCTCTGCGTACTGCACGACAGCCGCCGCGCGCAACAAAAACCCAACCCACTGCTCCAAGTGCCCCAGGAACCTCAACCTGCCGCCCACGCAGCGCAGGCATGCCCCGTGACCCCTTCCAGCTACATCTCGTAATCCTACGCGTGCTCTTTTTGGTGTTAGATAACACAACCGAAAACCCAACCGAAAAGTTAGAAAGAAGAAAAACTGCTACCCAAGTGGGTGTGGCAGGACAAATTAGTTTCCATCTACAGATGAATTTTCCCTATTTTTACACTTGCATGGCTCTCCTTTCAAGCCTTGCCTTGAGCATTTGGATGCCCAATAATTTCTAAAACCAGCAAATCCAAATTCTATAGGTGGCTTTGCAAACTGTCTCAATAAATGTTATACAGGTACTCCTGGGAACTGGCTCTATCCAGAGACAAACATGCATCCAGCAAATAGAACCAAGCCCAAACCGTTGTGCTAAGCGGGGGGGAGGGGAAAGAAAAGAAAAGAATCTCTTCCCTAGTCAACAGCCTTTCAAAACCAATTAAAAAGCCTCATTAGGCCTGTGGATGTGACCTGAACTGGCAAGTCTGGCAATGCTCCGGTTGTCAGAACAAAACACCACAAGGACTGCTGTTGTCGGGAATTTTGCCACTGAAGGAAAAAAAAAGAAAAACCCACCCCACAGAACCCAAACCCCACCACTTTTAGAGCTTTGTCATCTTCCTGTCTGTTAGAACAGAGATACTGGTTGTTTGCATAAGCTTCTGGCACAGACCCAGCTCTCCGCAGCGTAAATACAGCCACAGAGCATCAGGCTTTTCAGAAGTTGTTTCTTCTGAGCGCGTTAATGTGGCTTTTCAGGCAGTGGGAGATGGAGAAAGACTATCTTCAAGGAACCCTGTGTTAGTCTGCTTTATATAAAACAGCACCAAACAGCAGCCAAGTAGTCTCAATTTCCGACTCCGACTTAAGCGTTTACCAGTTTCACTGGAAACCCATTGCCTGACATTCTGATGACGGGGGTTGTTGAAATTAGAGATGCTCGGGTCTTTCTAAGGAGGTTTGCAGAGACAGAGTCCCAAAGCTCGCTTCGCAGTGGTCCTCCAGAGATTTGCCTGGCCGTTCTCCCAAATACCGCATGCCTCTAGGCTATCACCAAACTGCATTAACATTTCCAAGAGAGGTGGGTCTAAACCAGAGGATCAGATCCAAATATCCTTAAAGCGGATAGGAAATCCAAAGCAAATAACTCAATTTAAGCTTCAGACTTGTCCATCTTTCCTCTTACAGGAAGAAAAGAAACTCCACCTTCCAACACCTCCAAAACTGGAAGTACTTTAAACATCTAGGTCTGTCTGCTGCAGGCATCCAAGCCAATATGTTAGAGATTTAACATCTGAAGAAAAACAACTGTGTTGCTAGGGATCTGGACTAGCACCCAGAAGGCTTGGAGTCAGTTCCATACAGCTATCCAGGGTTAATCCCTCTCAATTTGCAAACAGCGTGTGCCCACATCAAGCCCAGTTTTGGAGCAGAGATACTCTTCATAGCAAACAGTCCAATCCCAACAACCCGCAAGCGGGTAAACAGAGAGACCCATTCTTTAGATGCAGCTGAGATGGGCCACAGACCAAACTAGGATTTGGAAACCTGACAGCTTCGCTTTTCATCACGTGGGCATGCTCAGGTTTGGATCTGAAGTCAACAACTTGGGCTGATCCATAAATTCCACCCAAAACTTGCAAGCACGAGAGGCTGACGTTTGTGTGAGCTCTATGTAATCAAAGTGGCAGACTCTTATCCAATGTAAGCAATCTCTGAAGGCTTGTCCATCAATCCTTGTTAAATGCTTCATAATAAGCAAGCTTAGGAGTTTTGAAGCCATTAGGTTTGCAATGAAGGAATTTATCCCATTAATGCTGACAAATGTTCCCGTTTGCAGAAGAGGAGTTGAAATGAAGCAGCCAGGTCACACCTGCAAACATAAAACTGAATAGCGAGCTCCAGTTCTCTTCCAACAGTGCACACGTGGCTGCCTGAGCACTGTTTGATGAGCGCAATTGTGAATTGTCAGCATCGTGCTGACATTTTATCGACCACCGTCTATTCTGGACATTCTTCGGTTTAATCATTATAGGATTTGTTTTAAGATTTGGGCCAGCTACAGCAGAGCACAGAAGCAAAGCTTTGCCTAGTTTGCTCACAGCAGAGCAGTCCTGAAAAAGCCAAATAAAAAGAAACCAAAGTGCATTTGCAGTGCCACAGTCTCATGTTTCTAACACATATTTCACCTTGAACCATGATCAAGCCAAATCAAGCTTCCCAAGCTACGCCTTGGAAGATGTCACTGGACTTGTGCCCACGGCTGTCAGTCACAGCTACACCTTCCACATGAGGGTTGGGCAACCGTCGGCACTGAAGGAACCGGGAAGCTGCTCTTGGAGCAGGAGTTGTTGCACACAGTGCTTTACATGCACAGCAAGATGGTCCCTGACCTAGAAAGTTTGCTAATTAAATAAAAAGACAATACAGGACTCTGAGGACTAACGGAAGCTATGAAACAGTACTGGGCGCTTTGCTCGGCCATACCCTAAACCTGGTCACAGCCTGGCAATCAGAAGGAAGAAGATAAAATGGTTTCAAAGGTAGTTGCAGAAATTTTGCCCCAAGCTTGATAGGCAGCAACAGGAAAGGCCAGAAGGGAATGAAGAAAATCTCCAGTGAAGGAAGAAGCCCTGAGAAAGGTTGGAGGAGCAACAAGAAACAGAGGATGGTGACAGATACTGATGAAGGACAAAGCTGCCAGAAGAAAAGCACGGCCACAGGCAACCGAGTCCTGGAGGCCATGACAGAGCCCTGATCAATCACAGTTTACGACGGCAAGAGTAGCCGAGCCCGGTAGAGCCCAGAAAAGGAATCAGTGCAGAGGAAAGCCAAGCAGCATCTTGGGTGAACGGCATCTTCAGTGAGCTGGGAGGTACAGAAAGGGTGTGAGACCACATGGAAACTCACAGGGGGCTTAAGGGCAGCGAACAAAGCATTTACAATGAAATGGAATAACGTGTGTTCTGGGAGAAAGCCGGGGGGAGCGAGAAGACCAAAGTAACAGGGAAGAAAAACTTAGCGTTTTATGAGTTTTCCCTTGGAAAAAGCTCGTGCAGAAAGGGCAGCGGGGGCCGGAGCGGGAGAGCACGGGGAGCCAGAGCAGCTCGTCCGCGGCAGGATTTCAGACCCCTGCCAGCAGCGCCGCGGAGGCCGCGCTCAGAAGCGTCCTGCAGACAACGCGTGGAACACGCTCACCTCCCAGTTCGCCTTTCCTGGGAGGGAAACAGAGACCCCTCGTGCTCCAGCCCTGAAGCATCGAGGCGGGTGTTAAACAATGGATTTTCCTTCCTACCATGTGGAGCCAACACGGAAAGGCAGGTGGAAAGTGGCTTATGATTGCAAGTCAGGAGACTTCTCATCATGCCAGCTCTACAAATGACGTCATTTCTCAGCAAACCGGCTGCAATTAATGCACAGAACGCTCGGTTTAGTCATTACAACATTTTGCAGCGTGTTCTATGATTGTGATGCTTCCAGCAACAGACAACACCACGCTTCTCACAAGGCACAACTTGCCGCAGGATCTCTTCGTAAAACAAAGCCTACTAATGCAATAAATCCACGGTTCAGGGGGAACTCCGCCAGGTTCAAAAGTACAGGCTTCAGCGAGACCCAACAGGCAAGCCCCTCTTCAATACTAAGCTTTTTCTAGAACTCTGTAAGGTACGTTCACAAACTCACGGTGCTTCCCGCTCTGCCTCCCGGGCGAGGTGGACGATTTCACCCGAAAGGATGAGCGATCATTAACCAGACAACGACCGCCTCCAAGCCCCCGGGACGAAGCTCCTCTTGTTTTGAGATTGGCTTGACCACGGGCAAAGCCAAGGAAGTCGCCAGAGGCCTCGGCAGATGAAAGCCGTGCCGTTGTGCTCCTTCCCAAACCGGGGGCTCAGCCCCATTACAAGAGCAGCAGCAGATCGTGGCTGCCGGGCCCTGAAAAGGCATTTCCCAGCACCCGTCCCAAAGGGGCACGGAGAAAACGCAGCAGGAAACAGCGGTTAGAAACAATCCAGTGGGAAAGGCAAAGCTGGTGCGGTCTCTGCCCCGCCGCACGGCAGGACGTATCGCGTGGTTAGCGGCCGCTGCAGACAGACCTTCCTCGCTGCTTCGCTTCCAGTAAACCCCCAACTCAATCAGCATTCGGGCCAGGTAAGGATCCCTGTCCAAACCAGCCGTCTCTGATCGTTTAAAAGCGTATGCAAAGGTTTTCCAGAAGCAGACTCAACAAACAAGCCAGCGAGCATCCTTTCAGCTTCCAAAACCATCCTGTTCTTTTGCCTCCCTTGGAAAAAACTGGA
>NW_010530418.1:2380-6282 GCF_000687285.1 Phaethon lepturus | reverse complement strand
CTACAACCTCCGAAGGAACACAAATCTCTCGCTGGCACCCGGGGGTTTTCTCTCCTTTCCCTCCCCAGGGAAGCGCACCGAGAAGAGCCTGCTCGCCACAGAAGCTGCTACCGGGCTTCCTGCACGACCCAGCGCCGCGCTGGCCCAGGGTCCCACACGGTCCCATATTTCTTGCTATTCTCATTTTCCAGAGGAAAACTGCATGTGCCACCACGAAAGCTGTGAGCAGCCCTGGCCGGGGCCGTGTTGGTACACAGACCTGGGTGAAATGACCAAGCAGGCGTCGATAAAAAAAAAAAAAAAAAAAATTAAATTTAATAGCCTTGCTTTAAAGTACAAGGAACTCAAATAACTGCCTATAAATAATCCCACTACTCTTATTGCAAAGAAAAAAAATTTTAAAGGTATAGAGCCCTTTCATTTATGTAAGTACAGCAGAGATCAAATTTATGTTTCTCTTGCAACTATTAATACAACTAAAGGAGCAGAGGAATCCAGGATCCTCACAGCCTTTTAGAAACCCAGAAATATTTATCATCAGGCATTGGGCCTCTTAATATCTGAAAAGAGTGTTGGAGGGAAGGACTGGAGAATGCTCTTTAAAAGATTTACTTCCCTCCCACTGGGAATTCAGTGTCAGAACTAGGAACAAGTTTTAAAATGACATAATAGTCCATAAAAGAAAAAGATGGCACAAATATTTTGTTTGTACACAAAAATCATAGTTTTAATTAAAAGAAAAAACATTATCAGGGTTTTTGGCAAGAAATAAGTGACACGCTCAGTATTACACAACCAAAAACTACTGGAATTTTTTTTTTTTTCCCCTTCGTTTTTATCTACCCTGAGACACATTTCACAAGCAGAGAGTTACTGGAAGGATCTTATTCCTGTTTTTCTTAAAAGAATAAAACAGATAATTGTATTCACTAAGTACATTTTAATTGTGTCACTACAGATCACTCCCTTCAAGGTCACTGTCCCGAGTCCCTCACAGAGGCCAGTTACCTCGCAGAAGAAATTCAGCCCACCCTCTGCAGAGCTTGGCTCCTCCTCCGATTTTTGGCATTTGCCTAGTACCTTCGTCCAGTTTTGGTTTACATCGATTGTGATTCCAGCTAATTTCTCTTGGAACCAAACTCCATGAGTCAAAGGTAACGCAGTCCAAGGCATCAACTTCTGCCTGGTTTCTGGTGGAAATCATATGACATTTTCCCTTTTTTGGCCTTTCGCACGGTTCCCACCCGCAAGCGTGCGATGACCTGAGCTCCTTCAAAGCACCACCTCAGGACGGGTCACGCTCCGGTTAGACTTGTGTTTGTTCTGTTCGGGCGAAATCCTTTCTCGAGCCAAAAGCAGCACACAGTCTGGGCACCACCGAGAAGTGACCCAAGCTCTCAGAGCCGCCTCTTCACGCCCTGGTACTCACGGAGAGCGTCGCATCGAGCGGGCACGCGCATCGCAAAAGCCTTCGTTGTCCCAGTTCGCTTTGGCCATACCAGCGGCCACCATCACCACCAGCATCTCCCGAGAAGGCAGGAGGCCACACGTGTTGCCCGCGGCTATGCACGGCGGCAATCCCAGCTGCAAAAACCAACACTTGAAATCGCAGAGAGGCGGACCAGTCCTCTGTACTCCGTGCCAATATCCTGATAACGCACCCTGATACTCCAGCCACCGAACCAAAGCATATTCAAGCAAGATTGAGTCACCCCACAGTTATTTTGCAGCAGGACTTTCCATGCCCTACTGCGACCCTCGCAGCAAAGCTCAGCAGGGATCTGCTGTCTGATCCCACAGCGCGGGATGGAGTTAGAGAGGTCTGAAGATGACTCATGTCACGCACGTCAGTCTGGGCTTCTGGATTTTATTTTTACTTCAGCAAAATATTCAGCTTGCCCTGGAGCAAACCTATTAGTCACGCTCGCTTCTGGGAACGGTCAGAGTCCAAAAAGGGATCAAGAGTTATATGTGGTTTCCTTCTTTTTGATTTGATTATTATTCATCAGGAGTGAAATTCCTTCCTCTGCAGAAGCCCCATCTATCATGCATCCCTTCGACGGAATATAGGTCACCTAATTTCACCCCTGAAGAAACAAACATTTGCTGAGAAAAATCCCTTTCAGATTCCTGAGAAGCTGTTTGGAACAGAAGAACCGCTTGCTCCCCGGTCCCAAAACCCGACTCTGTCTCATTTTAAGTCAGAAGTGCTTGAGTTAAAGCACGCAGTCCTTTCAGAGGAGATACATCCAGGGGAAACAGAAACTATCCAAAACAGCAACTCGGATTATCATAGAGGTAGACTAAGACCCAGACAATGATTAAGGGCTTTAGTAGGACCCTTGGGACGTTCCGCATGCACGAATTATTTGCTGTGTTTATTGCAATAGTGCTCTATGATTCAAAGATTAAACCATCTGCTATAGCTTATGGCTATAACTCAGCTATAACATGAATGTCAAAACAAACACGTGCAGTCCTTGGGATGCTCTGTGGTATGCGGTGACTAGTTACTCCAAGAGCGGACAGCGCGCCACAGCATCTCCCTGAGCAAAGGGTCTCCAAGTTTCCTTCCAAACACGGAGAAGACCTGTCTCAGCTCTGCTCCTCCACACGCAGAACAGGCATTTCAGTACTAGACGTAGCAAAAAGGAGATGCTTTTCTCATCTTTTCATAGAACAACATGTCCTAGGGGAGAGGGGTGGGGTGTTCTTATTAATAAAGCAAAGTTAAAAGAAGATAAATCCAACTCCAACCCACTCCCAGCCATGGGTGCTTGTAGGGATCCTCCCTCAAAACTGCTCATCCCACTTGCCACAACAATCTCTCTAAAGACCCTTCCCATTTCCTCTCTCCATCCAGGTGGGCAGTAAATCACTCGCCATCAGAAGGTCAGCAGCTCTCACTTAACCATTTCCCAGCAGAGTCTGGGACTGCGAACGGGACAGGACATTTCATACGCACACAGACAGCTTTTTGCCGTATTTTACGATGGAAGAATTCCTATTTAAGAAAAACACCATTAAAAACATCGTTATTTTGTACAAATTACTTGCACTGGGATGTAAAGAATGTGAAAAGTTTTCACAGTTTTAGTTGGACCGCAAGTACCTTTGCGTTAGAAATAAAAATAGCAAGTTAATCCCAGCCAGACCTTTTCCCAAAGAGAGAGAATCCCTCAAACTTTACTCCAGCCCATCCAGATTTTATCTGACTCGCTGTTAATCCAGCTAACTTCTTCTGAGCTACCAGCATCAGCAAGACAAAAAAAAAAAAATCACCGTGGGAAAACAACAACTTGTTTTAAACCCTCTCGACTTGGAGTCACTGTCTTCAGACACAACATCCGTTAGCAAGATATATGGCATTTATCGCTTCCAGTGGCCCTTCTTCTCAGGGGCAGCAGGGGAACACGGCTTGTGAAATGGGGAAAATGTGAACGTGTCTCTAGGGGATTAAGCCGTCTGACATCTTTGCTGCATCTGACTGTGTTTCAGCATCCCGCGAGTACCACTCAAAGCAGGACATGCTGGTGTTTCTTGAACTGCAGCTGAGCTTTCCATCACTCACTCCTCATTAATCCATTCCCTACCAGTTTGGATTTTTTTGGGGTGTAGTGTTATGGGCTTTTTTGGGGTTTTTTGTTTTGTTTTGTTTTTTAACCCTGGTTGAAACTCCCCATTTCCCAGTTCCAGCCAGTTCCTCTGAGTGAAGATCACAGTTGTCTCCAGTTTAGAGGCAGTGTCAGAGCACAAGGAGGCCACGCGACTTGCACAGAGCTGTCTTGCAAGCTGATCACTTGACGAATTGTAGTTCCTGCCCAGTCGTATAATCACGCTGGGCTGCAATCACCTCGGCTACAAAATAAACTGGACTACAATATTTCACCAGATTTACAGGT
>NW_010530418.1:0-2349 GCF_000687285.1 Phaethon lepturus | reverse complement strand
ACCAACGTGTGTTAAAGCCAAAATAAGACGCAATAATATTTCGGAGGACAAAATCCAGCTCTTGTTTTCCCTAAGCCACAATGAACTTTAAAGCTCATTACAGCAATACTGATACCGCACATGCATCTGCATCTTTGAATCGCAGCCACGATACCAGACAACGTAAGGGACATGACAAATTTAAAGATTAGTGAAAAAAACCCAAAGAATAAAAACAAGAATTTTGAGTAGACGCACTTAGTGCAGAAAAGCTTATTAACAAAGCTTTTAAAGCTTATTAACAAAGCAGGCATTCTGTAGCAAAGCACATGCAGAATCCCAGATTTCATCTCCAAAGACTCGGGGATCAACGTTCCGTTTGAGAGACACAATCCAGGGTAGGATACTTAGTTTACAGTGTGAGACACGGGAAAAAACTGAGAAGGAAAATGCTGTAACGAATTCTGAGAGGAAAAGATGCACGTAATTTAGTGTCTTGATCTGTTTTAAAGCACTTCCAGAAGCCTGCCTTTTTTTTTTCATATTGAACAATAACTATATTTCTAATCAGACTACGCTTTGTTACAGCGGCAAATAGACACATATTTCTAAAGAAATAAAACAGCAAATCAGAGGCTGCTTTTTTTAAAAAAAAAAAAACAAAACCCAAAAGAACCAACCTTCAGCTAGGCTTGCAAGGCATGCACACATTTGCATTTCACAGCAAGGGCGATGAGCACAAAGGTCCTTTGATTCTACAACTCCCCCAAAACACAAACAGCCCCCCAGACCTCAGGGCAAGGCTCCAGCTGGAAACAGAGAAAAACCATTAAGACCAAACAAACAAAACCCCAAACCAAAAGAAAAAAAAAACATCTAGAAAACTGCCAAAACCGTCCCAACTCCCCCTCACTGCCTGTTCTCTTCAGGAACAAGCTCGCAGATCCTGCTGGCTGATAGGAAGAGGGCCAAGCCCCGGCAAGCTCTCCCTCCCGTCCCCGTAGGAACGGTGGGATGGGGAGAGCACGGGACGAGGCGGAGACGCAAGCGCGGGGCAAACCCCGTGGTGTCCCGTCCCACGAGCGCAGGGCTGGCTCCAGCCTCCCTCTGCAGGCTGCGGTCCCGGCCGAGGGGGCTTCCGGCTGCCACGTGGGTGGCAGGGCTCGGTCTGCAGCAAAGCCGTGGGAGACCCTCACCTTGAAGGTCAGCGCCTCCATGTTTCCTTGCATTTCGTCCGCAGGCGATGGGATCCCATGGGATTCTCCTGGTTATCTTCCCCAGATTCCTCTCCGGGAACATGGCAGCGACGCACCTTTGCGTTCAGCTGTAGATCCCAAGGCAGCATCTAGGCTACATTCCCTATTTATTACGGCATCCCTGTCCTTGGTTCCCCACTTATTCACCAAACAATGTCTATGCAGCCAGTTGACGCAAGTGGTGGGTGATCCGGAAGCCAGCTCCGGCCCCTGGGATCGCTCTGTCCTGCCTACTCATCCTTACTGTGGAGAAGTGGCCACTGGCAAGAGCGGGGACCTCCAGCTACATCTGCCGGAAGATACATCATTTCTGTGTGGTCCTCGGAGGGAGCCCAACATTGCTGACGACATCTCCACTCCCCCACTTTCCACCCCAGTCAAGCCTGCTCCAGCGCACAGCGTAGACCGTCCTGAACTTTAGCATCTATAAAATTTGTAGCGCAGTCATTAACCTTGTCATCGTACAAACACTCCCTGGCAGTTCGGCGCTTTCCTGTTAAGTACGTTCCCAAAGTCTGCAAAGGAAGACCACAGCATGGAGACAGGGAGTTCACATGCCCTTCCGCTGCTGGAGGGTTATGCCCAGGAGAAGAGGAGAGGAGAGGAGGAGAGGAAAGGCAGGCTAACACAGCTTGCTGATCCTCTTCTGAGCTCCTCTAGCATCGAGCCTCTGGGATGCTCAACGCTGTTCCGATAGCAAGACCACGCGGCTGCAACACCTTCACGCCAAATCGAAAGATGGGTCATTAAATAGACACCCACGGCAGCTTTGATACAGCGCTTTATACTGGTCATTTCTCATGAAACAGATACTCTGGTTAGCGTTTGGAAGCCTACACACCACCACCCGAGTTATCTTGCCCTTTCTCATCCCAAAAAGCCTACTCAAACACGCTATCCTTGAAGGCGGCAGCCCCAACACCAGAAGAGGGGCCGTTTCTAACCCCAGGGAGCTGTGCAGGGAGGGTCACGGAGGGAATTCCTGCCTGCCGGCGAAGGTGGTGAGAAGGAAGCCTCAGCCTCCCGTTGAGATCACCCCCAGCCTCACCTCCGCAGCGCGGCATTATTTCCAAACTTCCCCGCACCGGATGCTCAGAGACGTATCCTCCCGTCC
>NW_010530417.1:0-18607 GCF_000687285.1 Phaethon lepturus | reverse complement strand
AGCCCTGCCCGGGGAGAAGTCGGCTCCGGGGCCGCCGGAATCGCTTCTGTGGTTTTCCCTCCTCTTGCATCCTCTCCCCTGTTGGCCTTTGCGCTCAGCCCTGGGCTGGAGGGAGACGAGTATCCTCTCTGTGGAAAGGCAGAGCTCGGTGGCAAAAACGAAATTGTGAGCCCGGAGTTGTATACCGCTTTAAGTTGCAGAGTTGAGAGGAGAAAAGAGGGTCCAGCACATCCTCCGGTGAGAATCTGCTCTTTTGGAGGTCCTTGGCTTGACTTCTGGGGAAGGCCATGCTTCCCTGACCAAAAGAAGGTTGTTAGCTTTTTTTTTTTTTTTTTTTTGGCCAAAACCAGCGTTTGGGGTCTTTAGCTATTACTGGTCTCAATGCTGTGCACTGTTTGTGTGTGGGCACGGCAGGTTGTTCACCAAATGACACTTCCCCGGGGAAGTTGTTCACTGTAAGTTGACCTCGCATTGAGCTATCTAAAGCATTAGGATTGTCTTTACTTGTAGTTCATGCATTGCTGCTAGATCAGGTTTTTGCTATATCTAATTGCCTAACTAAAGTCTTGACTACCTGTGTTTGATTGTGTAGCTAAAATGGTAGAAACCAAAGTTACTGTGTTTGACGCTTAGGCACAAATAGTAGTATCCAAGGGGAGCTAAATTTTATATTGTCCAGAGATGGCAACATAGTGTTACACGCTCTGGAAAAGGTGATGGTTCAATATCGTGCAAATGTGTGTTTGATGCCAGTAATCATCTTCAGGCAAAAGAGTTAGAGGAAAATGCTCTGCATGGTCCATGCAAGGCAAGTCCTAAGTAAAATGGCAGAAGCTGCCATTTAAGTAGCCAGGAGAAATATTTTTTTTGTATAAGAAGAGATAGCTCAACTCTGCTTTCAAAATATAACCAGAAAAAAAAGATTGCCAACTGAATTTGCTTTGCAAAAGCAAATGTAAGACCCATCCTGGATCGCTGTTGGGCTTCTGTATTTTTTTGTGTTAATTTGTAACTGAAAAGGTAGGAAAAGAAAGTCTGTGCTAGGCAGCTCCTAGTCTGTAATTGAAGGTGTGACTGCCGTATGCTGCTCTGAACTCTGCTAGTTTTCTCTACCTCAGCAAATCCCACATAATTCAGGTTTCTCTAGATTTATGTAGAAACTCAAGGGTAATCAGTGCCACTGAATCCCACTGTTGATGGACATTTGGTGCCAATAACATCCACATTGTCTCAGTTACATCTACCAGCCTTGCAGCTACACTGGCAGTTGTGCTGGAGCCAACAGCCAAAGAATCCTGAAGACCAGAGCCTGAACCCAGCATGTCCTTGCTCTGTCTGTTAAAATCAGAATTATTTTCTCTTCCATCTTAGTCATGGGTTCATCCAAAGCTGCTGGAGGACACAAGGTGCGTTAAATGCATACAGCACAGGGTTAGAGTCATTGCTTCTTTCTGCACACATCAGTTGTAAAATTAAGCAGGAGCGTTGTTTTCATTGGGAGCCAACTGGATGAATTTGTCCAAATCGGGACTTTGTTCTTAAACAGGCAAATTTAAGTGTCACTGTCTTCAGTGACAGTGAAACCAATGTCTGACATTGAACCTGTGCTGAATAGAGCCTGTTGTTTGTTTTTTTTTTAAGCTGAGCTGAAAAAAATCACTCTTCAAGGCTCTGTGGATTTAAAAAAAACCCTCAGCCTTACTCAAAGGCCAGGAGATAATACAAGTACATTAGTCTTTCAAGATTGGCTTGCTGGGCCTGACATCTTTCTGAACATTCTTTTGTCATACCTTCACATAATAAATACCATTTTAAGGCTAACTCTGGAGGCAATGCTCCAGCAACCTTACCTCACACTCTCCCAGAGTTACAGGATCCAACAGCATCTTGGACTTGAGAGACCCTGGAGATGTTTGGCTCAGCAGCCTCTGTGTTTTCAAAAGTTTTGTGGTTGCTTGAGCACCTTTAGAAGTCTGTTTCTTATTAAATTCTACTCTCCTGAAGTTAAAAAAAAAAAAGAGCAAAGAGTCTTCCAAGACAGCCACCATCACAAAACGTGGTACAGCATTCATTCTCTGACAAGCAACAGCTTTTGCTGGAGGTTCAGGATTTTTGTGGCAAAGCGCACACGTGGCTTCAAGGGGTGCTACACGGAGTAAGAAGTGACATTTTTCATTTCATTTGTATGCGTGATTTAATGACTAACATATACTGACAGTAAATTCAGATGCTGTTGTGACCTGAAAAAAGCTGTTTACTTTTCAGAGTTTACTGTCACTCCAGTAAATTTTCACACTCTGGGTAAGCAAAAGTAAAAATTTATCAGTACCATTCAGCAAGCAAAAAACCACTGGATATCTTTACTACTGACATGAATGCAAATTGCACCAAAGCTTTGACAGATCATTATTTTGGAGACAGCAGCTCACAAACACTGATGCCATTGAGGCAAGGCTTGTCATGTTACATATGTTTCTATGAAGAAACACACTTCATTTTTTCATTCCAAGACTGCCAACGTCATTAATAATTTTCCCAGGGATGGAACAGGGAACAGGTCCAGGGAACATGAACCATAAATAAATACAGTGATATCACTTCTGGTAGTACAGTTCTAGAGAGTAGAGCTCCTGAGACTTTGGAAAGAATAGCCCGTAATACCCATTTTATAGGCAAAACTATCAGAAACACGGGGGAGATAATGTTTGCAGCAGCATTCTCTGAAATTCAGAACTTAGGGAGTATTTTCAGTAGGTCTCTGATAAATCAGTAGCTCTGATGTCTTTTAACATGAAAAAGAATCTTCTCAGAGCAACGAAACAGAATAAAGTAAACCTGAATCACCAGTCCCTGCATACCCAATCTGTGCTTTATCTGGTTTCCTGAGGATCTGGAATTGCACTGCTGATTACCGCTATGACTTCAGAGACGGTCAAAAGAATAAATAAATCAAGTTAGAGTTTTAGGTTAAACAGTGAATTTATTGGTGAAGTAGCAAGCTCAGCCTCAGAACGGATGCTGTAAAAAGAAACTGACCATTAATACTTAAATTTTTGTTTGTTTCTAAAGGAATTAAGCTTTATTTTGAAAACAGCTTTACAGTTTATATGTATCAAACCACCCTGGCTGGGGAATTATACATCTTCCCATTTTGGAAATAGCCAGGAATACTACTGTGTATACAGTATCGCCAGAAGTCATACTGACCTGCAAGACACTGGCTATGCAGAGCACCAACAAGGGCAGGCAGAAATTACAGCAACAGAATGGAGATGTGGAAAAGCTGCTCTCCAACTAAGTGCCCAAAGACAATTTTTTTCCTCCTTAAAGCCAGAATTGCATTTTTGCAGAAAAGTATTTTTGATTGGCAAAAGAAAAAACAAAAAAAATTTTAAAATCTGATTTTCCAGGAGAGACTGCAAAACACATGCTTAGCTGTAGGCTTTGGTAATTCAAACTGTCATTGTTAATCTGACTCAGACCAAATGTTAAAGTTTTTACTAGTTACTGTGTTGACAAGGAATATGTATTCAGTCTTTTGCTGCGACCACCAACCCTCCTCACCTCACACTACATAAATAGTATGGCATATACCGTTTGTGCCCTTCAAGAGGGTTTATGGGAGCTGCCTTAAGGGGAAAAAAGGATGGCAATTGAAAGGACATGTAAAGGAACGTTGAGCCACTTCTCTTTCAGTCAAAGGTCTCCGAGCAGTGAGCTTTTGAAACTTGCACAGTTTAGGCCACAGATCTGCCATAAAGTGAGAGTCCTTTTACATTGCCAGCGAATGTGAAAAAGCTTTGTGTAACTAACAGTTTTGCTCTGTAGCCGTGTATCCTGTAGAGTCATTAATTCTTTTAAACACAGATTTTGGAGGCCTAACTGACGCTTTGCTGGCGGTGTTGTGGTCCTAGCATCAGGCAAGAGGTCTCCTCATTTTAACAGTCCTCTCTTAGAAGGCAGTTATGTCATATTTGCCCACTGAGCCAGTGTCCTGCCTCTCACATGCTTTTCCCCAATATCATACGTTGTCCTCAGGTTGTTAGTTTGAAAACAATTTTACTTCTGTTGCTGTGCTGTGTTGAACACTGTCAGTTTTCATAGCTCACTGTGTTGTCAGCTGAAGCCAATCTTTGTTACCTTTAGGTTGATAAATGATGTGTGTTGAAGGGAAATGAGTCCTTGTTTGTATTCTTGTCCATGGTCAGAAGCCCTCAAGTTCTGTGAAAGTGGTGTTGGCGTAATGTTTGGGAGTTGTATTGGCACTTTCTGTATTTTGATTTTTTTCTCCTTGTTTAATGCTCAGGGTCTATTTTCTCTGCGCGTTGCACATTGATGATATAAGTCATGTGTCCCCTAAACTGCCAGAGTTATAATAAACACTATTTAAAACACCACAAAAGGCATCCAATCATGTAAAACAGAATATTGCAGCCTACCTACCCATGGGGACTAGTTAAGGATAGTTCCTCTATCAACAAGGTTTGCATGCTCAGAAGCGTGGGACAATGAAAAGAAAATAAAGAACTGTTATCGGAAAGGTCGGCAAGAAACCCCTCTATACGCGTAGCTTGACATTTTAGAAGGCAGGCATTCTTTATTGCAGCGCTGGATGCATGAGGGATCGCTCCACATAATGTGCATGCCCTGAAACAAAAGTTCATCCTTTATATACCTTAAAGACATGAATATTCACACATTTTCCGAGAAATCTCCACCTCCCTGCCTATCTACTACATTTACGTAATGCTGGCGTTGCAAAACTACACTACGCATGCGCGGGGGTCTCGGGTGGTCATCAGTGGTCGTTTGGGGAGTTAACCCCCTACTCCTTTTTCCCCTTTATGGTCATGGGTCTCCTGAGGATAATTTCTTCTCCTTGGACGTTTGCCCCTTCTGTTCTCCAGCCAAGCAGTTCCTTCTTATCATCCTTGTTTGAGCACTCCTGTTAGGATGTTTCTATTCTCGAGGTTAAGATATCTTCTCTGTACTCATTAATTTCTCAATCCTTGCTCTTAACTCTTCTTTGCTTTGATTTCATGAGGCCTCTTGATTAGCATTGAGGCAAGTATAGCCAAAGAACCATGAGAGTAGGCTGTTAGTCACACAGTTAATAGGCTAAAGAAGTCTGTACAAAAGTTAAACTAATCATGTAATCGGTAACCCTCCAGAAAGTACATAAATGTATCAGAACTAGTCTCTTTATTCCTATTACAGTGTTTAAGGAGGCTTCGGTTCATCATGACTGCAAAAGATCCTTTTTCAGAATGTGGAAAAGTGATGAGAATATTTTTACTTTCAGTTCTGTCCTCTGGATCCTTAATTTTAACGTCCCATTGAGACAGAAGGAGCCAGACCTTTGCTGGGGTGAACTTTTCCAAGTAGCACCTTTCACTGCAATCTCCAACCCCTCTCCTTTGGAAGAAAGCCCCTCAGAAACCCATTGAATTTACTATCCTGCCACTGGGGCTTTTGAAATTAAGGAATCATACAGCTTAAAATATTTTAGCATGATATATGGTAAATATATATGACACTTCAAGGTATGAGAATGTATTTTATTTTTCCATGTGTGTTGTTGCTTGTGGAGGAGCAAATTTTTGAGGTAAAGAAGTGTTTTTGAGCGTCTTAGTTCAGGACTCATAAGTTCTTTGTAATACTGGAAAGTTATTAGTATTCCTTACCACGCAAGTCTTGGTGAACTCTTACAGCATGCTTCTGTTTTCAACTCCCCTGAGTTTCTTCAACACTTAGCTTAGCATAAAAGTGTTCTTTTTTGTAGGGTTTGTAATTTGTAATGTAAGTCGTGAGGCTTGGTTTTGACAACCACCATTCACAGCGTCATTCAGCATCTATAATTTTGTATATATTCTTCTTTTCCTTTTCCTGGCAATTACTATTTAAAGAAATGTTGGACATGCCACAGTTTGATTGTCTGCTTATTTCCAAGTTAGGGCAATATAAGTACTACATATTGATCTAAGACTTTGAAAACTGGGTAGTGCAGCATTATTTGAAATAGATACACCAGAGCAATCTATCTCAAATAGACCAAGGATTTATTACCCAGATTTAGAATGTTCACTGAGTCTATAATTATTTAAAGTATATGACTCTGGGAATCCTAAGATAAAATTATGCCAATGATCAGTTTGTTCTTGAAGTACATCCAGTTCTGCCAAGTTTTATCAAATCACTTAGCTTTATAAATTCTGTTGTAAGTTCATTTATATCAATTCCATTTGAAAAGGGTGGTGAAGAGTTAAGATTTGGGAAGGGGGTGGAGGGAAGGTGATTCTTATAGTTAAATACTATACCAGTAGGCATTTCCTACAGAAATGAAAAACAAATGTCTGTATTGAATTGATATGAAAACTCAGAAGCAAAGGTACCTGCTTTGTAGTTTGATTTATTAGTCTCCTGCCTTGCTGTACTCATGATATCATACTAGATTCTGGAGAAAATATCTGAGCTGGCTAGTAACAAGATTTTCTCATTCCTCATCCTGTGCTGCTTCTCCGATGCAGAAAAAGCCAAGTTAACATTGAATTCAATAGCACACATGATGTTTTCTTCTGTGGTTTTTGCTATTCTGGGTATTCAGAAAACAATGTCTTCCTCATTGCATAGCCTAGAAGAGGTCTTTAATAATACACTGCACAAACTCATGTTAATAATGAGCAATTAAACTATGACAGGGTTAAATCATTAATTATTACTTTACTGACATGCATTATTAGACAAAACACCAAAGAATACTTAGCTGTATTCACCAAGTAGAAATTAAAATTTGGCCGAAAAAGGCAAATTCAAAGACACTTTGCTAGCAGATACTATAAGAATACAAAAGTTATGCTACCAAACAGATTATTAACAAAGAAAACACCCTCTCGGAGTGTAAGTTGGGATGTTCAGTATAACTTTCCCCAAGAATTTGTCCACAAAAGTCAGAGAAAGCACCCAGTCTTTCCACTAAAGCACATGGCAGACCTAGGCAAGCAGAGCTATGGAAATTAGAAAACAGCCAAGGATCTTGTCGTGCTATGTGTTACTCAATTCAATGCTCACAATTAAGTTAAAAGACTACTTAACAAATGTTCTCATCTAGGGTGTATTTAATGAGCTACTTATTGCTTAAACGTGTGAAATACTGAAAACTCAGAACATCAGAACTTTAGGCTAGGTTGGATTTAGTTAGAGTTTTAAGTCATCAAAGGAAAATGTTGTATCTCAGGTTCTGTTCTTTTCCACTGTGGATTTCCATGTAATTTTTTAATGTGAGAGAGATCCACGCATAGCATGGCTAGAATTTATTTATTTATTATAATTAGCAGAAAACTGGAAAAAGCACAGTTGGTTTTTTTAAATTCCAGATATGTCTTTCAAAGAAGAATCATGCTATAAATCTGTGTGTTTCTGTAGGTCTTACTGAAGAGCTTTTAAAGTGGGGAAGGATCATCTTTTCAATTTGGTTGAATACGAGCCTCATTGCAATACCAGTAGCTATGCATTGGAGAGTTTATTTTGAAGAGCTAAAAGGAGCCAGACAAAAGAGGCGGGGTGGGGAGGGGGTGACAAGAAGAGGAAATAAAAAAACTAGACGCACAAATGTCAGTGAGCCAGGGAGAGAGAAGGAGAAAATAAACTGAATTGAGAAAAAAAGGAAAAGGTGCCCTTCTCTGTCTCCTATTTTTTGTGATTGCAGAAGCGTAAAAACGAGGGAATAAAATTTTACATGAAATCCCTGTAGAAAGAGCTGTGATCACCAAAGTGAAACCGCTTGCCCAAGTCAGGCTTGAATTAGCAGGGCTGTCTGGATCCCTAGCTAAGGACAGTTGCTTCCAGTGTGTAATGCTTTCCCAAAAAATGGTGCAGACCTCCCAGGGAACTGCTAAGCCAGCATCTGGGAAGCAGTGAACGGAATAGGGATTAGATCAAAGGTTGGTAGCGGGTTTTTGCTGCTCTGGGGGTGCTTCTTGCAAAGGGTGTGAGGTCTCGGTGTGGATGAGTGTAATTAGTGGAAACCCTTTTTTCCCCTTGGTGCTGAGAATTAGGAGAGAGATGTACCTGGGTATCCCAGGACACAGCCCCACCTGATGCTCTGGTACCTGGGGTCAGACATCTTCTGGTCAGCATTTCAGAGTGCCAGGACACAGACCAAGGTCGCTTGGATACACACAGCGTCATACCAATAGGTGCCCAAAAGGGATTTCCTAAGAAATGGGGGCAAGTTCGGGCACAGTGGCTTTAGGATTGCAGCTTTGGACTTCAGTGACTGTCCCCTGCTTCTGGTCTGGCCCTGAAGGTTTCCGTTTTCCCAAACACCCCATCCATCAGCAAAACTGGTTCTCGCCATCATGGGGAGAGGATGTGCAGATGGTGGAAGTAACAGCAGAACTGGGAGAAAGATTTAAGCTTGAGTAGGCAGCAATGATAGATGATTCATTTATTAAGGGAGCCACACTCAAGCAAAGCCATTTGTGCAAGAGACTCCTTGTCAGTGTGACTAAGAAGTTCACAACCTGGCCCTGAGTGCTTCACAGCTGTCAC
The DNA here is from genome assembly GCF_000687285.1 of Phaethon lepturus. Classification (NCBI taxonomy): domain Eukaryota; kingdom Metazoa; phylum Chordata; class Aves; order Phaethontiformes; family Phaethontidae; genus Phaethon; species Phaethon lepturus. Next base: position 10,057 of record NW_010530417.1, on the reverse strand, counting down.
ATCAAGGTACCAGCATTACTCCTGGTAATTAGGGACAACTACATGAAGAAGTGAGAAGGGACTTGACAGCGCGGCGCACCACAAACCACAGTAAACCACAGAACTGTTGCGTGCTGCCTTCGCAGGGCATTGCAGCCAAGTGCTTATGTGCAGCTGGCCTCGGGACTTGGTTTTGGCTGCAGACAGGTTTCAAAACATGTCTCTGTTCAGGCTTGATGTTCACCACTCGGTCCTGAGCTTACTGTATCCTTTCCCCACAGCGTAGTACAGTACAGCCATTCACGAGCGACTTGCATCCCTGCAGCATATATACACCCGTGTGTACCGCTGCAGTGCCAGGCAGCCATCCCTGTCTCTGCCAGGTATGTCGGCGCGTTATCGGCAAGTCGAGGGGTGATGCTGAACCTCTGGGATGCGTCCGGCTGCACGGCTCTCCCTTGCAACGGGCTGCACCCTGCGGGAGTGGTGAGCTGGGGGAGCCCCGGGAGCGGGCTTGAAGGTTTCTGCTCGGCAGCGGTTTGAGAAGATCTGGTGTGCAGCGTGCTGGCTGAGGAGCTTCTGCCTGGAAGAAGTCACCTGAAGCTGCGTGGCGGCAGATGGAGAGGTGGAGAAGCAGCGGGGGAAGAGTGAACGTGAACACAGGTGCACCCTCAGCTGCCCCTAAAGCACAGTAAATGTGGAAATTACTGTGATGGTTTGATTGTTGTTATTATACAGGAGAAATCACAGGTTAGGGAATTCAGAAGCAGGCACCGTTTTGTCCTTTTCTTGCTACAGTATTTTTATTACTTTTTCTTCACCAGCTTTTATCTGTGATGATAGTTTCCAAAGCCTGTTTTACAATGTGGAAAGTATTTGAAATGCATTATAAAAAACTATGAATATGCTGCACAGGCATATTTTAAACTCTCAGTATTTCCCTAAAGGCATACTATTCCACTTCCAGCTTTTTTAAGACTGTGAAGGAAATGATTGCCTGTGCTGTTCATAAGACATTTTACAAGGCTTTCTAACTTAAGACAGAGTTAAAAGGTGAGATAGATCTTCAAGCATAAACTGAGGTTTTAAAAATGAAGCTTTGCATTTGTTGCAAGGAAAGAACTATTAGACATAGCAATTACTAGCCAGAAAGAGCAGCTGTATTATGCACCAGGCTCTCTCGATGCTACTGATAAAGCAGTTACATTACACTCATCTTAATAGCATACTCACTCAAATCAGCTTAAAAAGAATTTTTTTTGCAAATCAGATGAAAAGTCAGTATTATGACGTCACAGTTCAATAATTTTCCGGTGCTATTTTAGATGAAAGCATAATTATTTATCACTTTCTCAGCGTTTAAAACTCACATATCAGTTAAATAGCTCTCTGTAGGAGAACAGTTGTTTTTAAGAATTTACTGTACTCAACGTAAGCATCAGAATGTGGGAAAAACAGATGTAGCCTTTATTTGAGCAGAGAACTGCCCTCTTTTGAGTGTGTAAGGGAACTGTTTTAGCTGTGGTTTACATTTTTAGTACACTAATACCGTAGAGTTGATTTTACTCCTACATTAGAAGGGCAGCAAGGTGAGAGTTACGTGCCTGGGCTTCCTCTGTTTAAATTGCATGTGATAGGCCATAAACTGTAGAGCTCTGAGGGGACAAATACATACTCGGTTAACAGCCTTGAAGCAAACACAGGTAAATAGTTAAAGGGAAAAAAGCATTGATGATTTTTGTTTTAAGCTTCGAGATGTGAAAACTTCAGAGGTAATTGCCTCATGTTTCACTTGTTGAACAGGAGTTTCCAGGAGCTTATTCTTATTTCCAGAGCACAAATTCAAGCAACACACTGAAGGAAGGCTCTGCTCTTTTGCCGTCTCTCTTTCCCCAGACATCCAGCAAGCACGCAACCCACACCAGCAACGTTTAGCGATGTTTCCTTGCTACGGGACCGCAGAAGGAGGTGGTGTGGTGCTCCGTGAGCCCCACATCGCCTCTTCATTGCCAGTTCTGCAAAACCAGCTGCACTGCCTGGTGTGGCAGGCAAACGGTCTGCTGCTCTTACCAGCTACTGTCCGACCACAGAAGGGCAGCTCGGGCCAAAGTCCCCCTTGCATCTCTGAAATTGTCTACTGCAGAGATAATGGGGGGAATGATAAAACATGGCATCAATGTTTCTTCCTCAGAGATTCAGGGGAGAAAAAAAAATACATATACATCACCTATGTAAAAATTCGTATCACAATGTATCAGTATAGAAATATGCTGGATAGGCTGGTATGGTTAACAATACTCTTGTGGCCTCTGATTAGGAATCTTGCATCAGCAGTCAACACAGGGAAGCCAAAATGATGATTATTCAGTCATCCTTATGATTGTCTTTTTATACACATTAATTATTTACATAGTACAGGGTACTTACAAACTTGTTAATTAAAACCTCTTTTTTTAATTGAGTTATACCCCTAAGATCTCTTTAGAGCACGTAATCCATCTAATGGCATTTATTTCACATTCGTTATGCCATATTTTGTTTAATGTTATCTTTCATTGTATAAATAGAAAATTCTTCAGTGGAGAATACTTTTGGGATAGGATTCCTTCACACTGAGAATTTCTTTTGAGAGAGACATGGGCGATCCATCTGTTTTGAATATTGATGCCCAGAATCCCCAGGAACCCTCAACTTTCATTCATCTACACCATTTTCTACCTACTTTTCTATTTTCAGTGTGGTATGCTCATTTCACCCTTTCTTAATCTTGCCCATTGGTCTTTGCTCTGAGGTCCTGTCTCCCACTGTAAAATAATACAAATCCTAAATTAACAGATTCTTGACTCCAGAAAAAGACCGCAAGGCTCTATTGTGATACAAATGATCAGCAACGTAAATTGCTCATCACTCACTGTTCGTCATATTCTTTGAAGAGCACCAAAAATAAGACACTTATTTATAAATAGCTCAGCCTGCTAGATTCCAGTGAAACTGAATTTCGTATCTTCCCACCATTTTGACAGTGCATATAAATATGTAACATGTAGTTATGTGAAAGTTTGCTGTGCCACGATGTCCTCCTTGGGCATTCACAACCCTTACAGGTTTACAGCGAAAGAATAAATTGCGAATTGAGACTTGTGGTGGGATGCAGCATACCACCTGATTAGCATAAGAAAGGTGCTTTTCGTGACAGAGAATGAGAGCTTGTTGCCCAGACCATACTGCTCCTGTATTCCTCCCCAGAAGTGTACTTTAAGAGGAAAACAAAGTGAGAATTCACGGTGAATAGTACATCTGATAATTACAGAATTTTTTCCTGTCTGAAAACCACCTCAAATTTTTGGAACAAGCACAAGCAACACAACCATTAGGAATAACTGCATCCCAGAGCCTTCAAAAAAATGTATGAAAAAAGCGCTACCTTTTCCTTCACCAGCTTTGCATAGGGGCCAGCTTGAGCTACAGTTTTGTTTGTTTGGTTAAGCTGCGTGATTTTTTTTTTTTTCTTTTCCAATCTGATAAAGAGAGGAATTGAAGATACACATGGAAGGTGGAACTTGCAAATACTGCAAGTGTTTGCTTTTGCTATTCATTTTCTATGAACATTTGTCCTAGTGTAATTTGATTATGGGAATGTTCATGAAAAGCAAATGTTGAGGAGAACAAGAACAGCTGAAGCGAATCGTTTCATTCATGTGAGTATCTGTGTTGTTTCTGATGTGATTACCATCATGAAAAAACCCAATATATTCAGACTTCCTGTTCACTAAAGTGTGGTGTGGCTTTGGTTAGGATGAGGAATGCATCCAACAGGATGTGTGGCTTCTTGCTGCAGTATTAAAAATATAGTAATTGTTTTATGTGAATTAATTCACCTTTAATTTTACCTGACTTTACCTTTTTTTCGCCAGAGAGTTCCCCTCACATAAAAATCCGTAGAAAGCCACTCACTGACTAAGATTAAGGATAATTCAGACAATTCATCTTTTTGTGAATCTGTATTATGCCAGCACCATGTGAGCAAATGCATTTCTTCCGAGAGTCATACAAATATCTTACCATCTTATTAGAGAATAATAAGCAGAAAAATGCTTTATTACTGTCAATAAGAGAGGGAGAAACGAGTATGCAGTCTGACCATTGAACAGGGGACTCAAATGGGAAATTCAGTCCTCTCCAACACACTTGAAATCATATGGGAAAATACGTATGAGCTGAGTGCTGTTACTGGTCTTGCAGAGGACTTCATTTGACCTGAGCGGTGCTTCCAGTTGCACGGTGTGCGCCAGGAGACCGACGCTGCCTTCCTGGTGGGGTAATTCCCCTTGGAATTAAAGCTTGGATTCCAGCAGCCTTTGCACCTCTTTGCCTAGTCGTTCCCCACTCTGAGTTTAACAGTCCACATGTGTGTAGATCAGTATGCTCAAGCATGTATAAAGTCTTCAGTCATTTCAAGACTGATCCCTTAAACAAATGTTGCTTACCTTTCAGAAAAGAAAAGCAAACCTTTCACAGAAGATGCTGCTTTCTGTGAGTGCCTGTCTCTCCCTTTCATTCGCACAGCTGGCTGGCAGTTTCACTCAGATTTATTAATGATACATCCTGGTGTTCTGTGTGGTACCACCAAGGGTTTTAAGCTGGACATTTTACAGAATATTTTAATTCCCTTCTTGGATGGGGCAGTGCAGTCTCCATGTCGATGCAAAATATCAAAGCAATATTACAACAAAATTCAGAGCTTAGGGTTTTTTACCTTCCTTAATTCCATCCCAGGTCACTGAAGTGTGTTGAAGTATAATTCATGTTTTGGAAAACTGACCAAGACTTGCATTCAAGTGCTAGCATCATGTAAACAGAGAAAAACTGAAACGGGGAAAGAAAAAAAAGTACATTCCTATTTTTTCAAGGAATATAGATTTTTTGTGATTTTTTTTATTTTAGGTTCTTCCTGAAGCAGCACTGTTTCCTGCAGAGAGAGACCGCAGCTTTGATCATATGCTCTCACCAAACTCATAGGAGTGGTGGTCTGTTATCCCTTTCTCTCAAGTTGTCTGGGGGAATTAGATACTCCTCTACTTCTCCTTTTTCAGAGAGTTAAAAAGAGTCACGGCGCCAAAAATAGTGAATGTGAATTCCTCGTCCCCAGGCTTGGTTCACCAGACTCTGCAGAGTCATCGCGGATTATTTGCATGGAGATGGATAGACGCAAACATCTTGCTGCGATCAGTGAGACATGACGCTTTCGTGTTTTATCACAAGCATTTATCCATGTTAAACTCCCAGGGCGTGCTTCATTTTCGCTGGTTCTTACCCTCTCCTTTAGGAGGATACAATCACCCACTCAAGAAGCAGAAATAGTGCATGACTAACTATGTCACGGAACAAATGATTAACACTAAGTAGTTTGTACTAGCTGTTTGCAAACAATCCACGTGCCGACAATTATGCTGAAGCAATTTTGTGAATACCTAACTGGGTGTATTTTGCATAACTCAAGACTGGCTCCCAGATCATTAAATTAATAACTTCTGTCTTGTTGGTTAAAATCATAAATGTCATTACTTATTCTAGTCTGTAGAGCTGTTAGTGCTAGACTCGGCTGTGATATTAGCCTGTGACGCTAGACTGGTGAAGGCTGTAGGCAGGGTGGCAGCTCCGATGGTGCCGTTCAAAATGAGTTACAGCTGCTGTGCTTTAAGAGTTTATAAGCCACAAAGTGCAGAGGAGGGCAGTCATACGCGGCCAGATCGGTTAATACATGTGATGCTTTCGGACTTTGCGGTTATGCAAATAAAGATGCTCTTTGCCACAGCTGCACCGAGCCTACCTGCAGACAGCTTGTTCTGGCCGCCCAAGTGCGTCAAAAAGCTTGTAGAGTTCATTTTCAGGAGCTGAGGGCCTCTGCCTCAGCTGCGGTCACTCATCGGCCACCTGCTGACGTCATGGTTAAAGACTGACCTAGAGAGAGCATAGCATCCTTACGCCTCATTACATGGTGAAGGCAGGAAGAGCTGAGCTGTGAGGAATAAAATGTCTTGTATGTCAGTAGGAAGCTCAAGCACAGATAAGAGTTTATTGATTTATTTGAGAGCCTTTGGCTCTCAGAAATATGCAGCCTTACCAGATCCTAAAGTACAAAGCTCCTAAAATAAAATACCCAACGTACTTGGGTAGTTGGTGCTTTGCAGTGAGTGTAGTGGTTTTCAGTGGTCACAGAGTTTGCGCAAACCCTACATAACTTTAAGGAGGACATAATTATTTTATAGGAATGGGGTACGGACACAGTAGAAATTGAAAGGAATTGCAGCAAAGAAAGTAGAGCCAGTATCGGAAAGAAAACTAGACTTGTAGAGGCCTTTCCCCTCATTTGCATGCTGCAAAGCATAACATCCAGCCTGTTAAATTGTTGCTGATACTTTCATTACCTTCTCATAAACGAAGCCAACCCCTATTAACCTGCCACAACAGTTTTTCCCTTTTCCCCTCAAGAAATATCAAGTAGTGGTACAGATAAGTTTTTGCATAAATAAGTAGGATGAAGAACTTTATTTACAATGAGCAAATTTGGTATTTAATTCCATCACAACAGTTTATCCAGCTACTCCTTACTTGTTTTTTCCACAAGGATAAAAAGTATATTAAGCTTCCCCACCACCAAAAATTTTGCTGGTAAGAGCAGTACGCTGAGTTATTTTTGTCCATACGCTATTGAGTTTCTCATTAACAAAAGAAGATGGTGTATTTCTTTGATGCAGTATGGATTTCCAGATTTTTTTTCAATGCCATGTTGTTTATGCAGCTCTCCAGCGGCTACGGTGCTGTCCTCTGCTGCAGAGCGTGCCCCCGGGCCGTGCATTGGGCACCGGCGGCACAGCAAAAAGGGAGGGGAGGCTGTAAGGCAAAAAGCTCTCTTTTCACCGTAGAGCTGCTGCAGCCGGGCAGTTGTTGGGGTCTGTTGCCACCAGTAGTGATTTGTCCCTATGGTTCTTTTGTGCAGTTGCAGCAGGAAAGGGACCTAGAGGGGAAGGCTGATGAGCTTCTCTTGGTGGTGTGATACTGGGACCAACCACACTTGCCACAGGCAGAACCGAAGGAAAAGAGAATTACATGTATTTGGCCAGCGCCAGTGCCTTGTGATTAGTGCTAGCGTCTGGTGAGCGATGGTGCCAGCAATACGAGTCTTCGGAATGGCCAAATGGTCCCATCAAGTATGGCATGCTGCTTTTCCCAGTATGTGAGGTCACATATTTATCTTCAGCCCATGCCCACTATTACATACGGATGGACGCATTGCTTGAAGCCTACGAAGTATCAATTGCCACTGTTCCACTGAGTCCAAACTCAGTGGCCAATAAAAAGGAGGGGTAAAGTAAGTATCGTTCATATTTATAGTCATTGACAAGCTCTGTGCAATCACTTTGTTGTCGGTCTAAATGTCCATGCTAGGTGCAGAGTAAAAGAAAAGCTGGTAGCACTAATTATGCAAATATTTGTGCATAGTAGAGAGGTGATGATATTGTGTACTTTCTGTCAAGTATTTAGATGAGAGCAGAAAACTGAGTCAAAACTAGGAGCTGTACATGTTCACTTGATGGTTTTGCACATATAAATCAAAGGATGAATAATGGGTGGTGATTTTTGATATTTTCTCCCAACTCTCACCACAATACTTGCTGTAAACCACTTTCTGCTCTGTGAAGTACCTACTACAGTAAGGTGTCATTTCATGACTCTGTACCCAGGACTCTTTTGGAATACAATGGATAATTAGCAAGTTGCTTACCCACTTAAGACTAACGAGGAAATTACAGTATCCAAATGCTTGCAGACATGGGGTCCTGATGAGGCAAGTATCAGTGGGATGGGTAACACTTCCAGGTGAAGAACAGGCCAGTGTGCTGTGAGTAGTGTAGTGGTACAAATGCCCAAATAATTTAACAATAACTCATAAAATAAATGTCTGCTTGTTATTTGTTACATTCTTTTATCTATTGAGGCAGTTATGTCTAGCACGGGAAGGAACAGGAGATCTGAGCTCTAGATTCTGCTTCTGGCAAAATCTTGGTATATTCTCTAAGAGGTGTGACTTAACCTTTTTTTTTTTTCCTCCCCCGCCCCTTCCCTCCCTTTGTAAAATGGTATGAAATACTTATCTTGCTGTAAGCCTTAAGACAGTCAGAGCCATTTCACAAAGGAGAGAGAAGCCTGGCCCTGCCTCGGTGATGATCTGTAGCCCACAGGGCACTGCAGAGCAGAGGTTATCCCCATTTTACAGAGAGGGGTTTGCTTGCAAAGGGAGCACAAGACGAGGCAGGGATTTCAAACTGGATCACTCAGTTTCTATATTTGACAGCCAGCCAGGGCCCCTTCCTCCTCCTCCTCCTCCTCCTCTCCCTGTGTGCCTTGGTAACGGGCTCTGCGCAGTCACACACTTTTGTGGGTAGTTGCGACATGCTTTATTGAAAACTCAAATGCTTCTGCCTTTGGGGGCGGCTGGTAGGTGCCTCCTGATTGCAGGATCATGCCTTATTTTGTGTTTTGCATGCCCAGAAAAGCAATTTGCAAACATTGCCACAAAACTTCTAAACTGTATAGTTGATTTTGGGGTTCATTTTCGGGTTTCTTTGCTTGGTTGTTTTTTTTTTGTTTTTTCAATGACAATTCAGTGTTGTGAAGAAAAATAGGGAGGAGTGATTAAAAATTTACAATGAATATAAGTCACTAGGCTTTGCTGCATTTTCAAAAGTCAGATTCTTCTATTGAATGATAGTAAATCTGCAGCCAACGAGCTAGCAAACATCACACCTCCCAGTTTATTTATTTTTTCCTCATGCGGCAGCTGCTGCTGTTGAGCCACACTTGCCCTTGAGCTATTTCTTAGGCAAACAAACTGCATCCTGCTGAGGAAAGTAGCTTCAGCGCATGGTGCAATTAGCGAAAGGTGCCCAGCAGAGCGAGGATGGCCGTGCAGGAGAAGACCGTCCTGCCGCGGCTGGCGGCGCAGCTGCGCGGACTTTGGGTGGGCAGCAAGTGGCATTTCGTGGCCACTCAGGATGGTGTGCCATGGCGGCCAGTCCCCTCTGGGGTGCCATGGCGGCCAGACCCCTCTGTCAGCTCCCTGCCCCACCGCACACAGAGTGTATTTGTTTTAAAAAGATTTTTTTTTTTCCCCTGCTCACCCCCTGCCCTGAGAACCAATTATAACTCTTCTTCTAATTTCCCATCTTTCTAATTAAATCCTTGGTGTATTAATGAGAAGCCTCAAGAGGAGATGTTTAAATCCTGTTCCTGATTTTAAGCCAAGCAAGTACATACAAGAATTCACCTTAGAGCCATGATTTAAATGTCTAGCCTCCAAAAGATGAACCACTAACTTAATCTACCCTGGCCTCATTTACTAGAGTTAAGAGATCAGTCTTTGCAAGCTTAATTCTCGGCTTTCTTTCATACGAAAAATCAATATAGAGCAAAATGCACCTGTAGGTAAAATTAATCCTGTGGAACATGCCTGGAGCAAGGCCCAGCAGAAGAGGATGCGGTGACGAGCTGGTGCTGGCTTTCTGAGGAACGGGACGTGGATCGAAACTGATTTCTCCCGCTGTATTTACCACATGCAGCTATCATTTCAGGGACTGCTCCGTGCGCAGCTGCGCGCAGCACAACCCATGGGTATTTCTCCGACAGGCAGACACCCGTAGCGACAAAGAAGCTAATTTGGACGCTGGTCATAGTCCTCGAGGAGCACCCAGTGCCCAGCAAGGAGTGCAGGGAGTCCCACAGCAGCCAGGGCTGTCCTGTGCCGCGAGGTGCTGCCTGCAGCAGGACAGCCCTGCACACCCCATCCTGAACGTTGCTGCACAGCCTTGGCTCAGGATGCACGGGAAGGTTTCTTTGTTGAGTTACCACCTCCTTCCCCATTTGTCTCCAAGATCAAATGACCTAGTTTCACTCTGCTGAGCTACAAACACCAGGCAAGCTTGCATAGCCTGTTGGTAGGCACAGAATCACACAGAATCACAGAATGACTAAGGTTGGGAGGGACCTACAAAATCATCAAGTCCAACCATTAATCCAG
>NW_010530416.1:0-1457 GCF_000687285.1 Phaethon lepturus | reverse complement strand
GCTGCGCTGCTGAAAAGCAGTGGAAGGGATAAGCAAAAAGAGACAGACAGAGGCCAGGCCCTCACGCTTCTAACGGGCAGCCAGGAGGGATGGGCAGGAAAACAGCGCCGAAAAACATTTCTTAGCTGAAGGCACCTGCCTGCTGAAGTCAGCACGGTTTGACAAAATAGCCCAGTTTTGCCCAATTTGCAATGGAAAGCACCTGTCTGGCTCGCAGCGTTTGTTTGAGAAGAAAAAAGATAATGGTGCTGCGTTCTCTGTAGAAGCACGTGGAGCACAGGACGGCAGAGGGGGGTTTGTGTGCTGTGCCTCCTCCCCGCCTCTGATGATGCTGCCCCAAAGCCTGCAAATTTTCTGGGCTTAAGTAATATGAAGAGTTATGAGTCTAAAAGGAAGCATGCACGAAAAGATCAAATCTCTCCCAGTGCCAGCCACACCAGAAAATAACAGACCCGTTGCAATTAAAAAGATTTTCTCCTCTGCCCAGGTTTTTTATTTGAATCCAGATTCTTTGGAAATAAACACACATCAAAGCTTAGAATCAGGAATCCTGGCGTCGTCTCTGTGTTGTTTACACGCGCTGTCTTTGTTTCCCAGTAAACTGGTACCTGGCACACCGAGATGGTGAGATGCAGAGCAGCCATCAGATACGAAGCTGCTGTGTCAGACTGAAAATCCCGTGCACCCTTCCACTAGGAAAACACCCAGCAATTCAGCCAGAGCTGGAGCAGCCCCTCGCTGGGAGGAGAACCTCAGGGAATGGCTCTCCCACACACAGAGAGCCCGCTGGGAACGCTGCCCCGATCTCAAAATTGTATTTCTTTGCATGTCCCTGAATTAGCAGGAACACTTGCTATCAGTGAAGTGGGAGGCGAGTCTAGAAACTGAACTTCTTCACTGGTGCTGCTCCTCCATCTCCGTTCAGCTATGGGAGAGCTGACTCCGTGTTTCCCTTGGGCTCAGCAGCTGCTTTGCAACAGAGTGCCAACCCTCGGGGCTAGAAAAAAAATATTTGGGTTTAATTCTGGTGTCCTGTTTATGATTATGTTTTTGCTGACTCCTTTTAAATCACCATTCCGGTAACACTTCCCTTTTTCATGGCAGACCCATTTTTCACACCTAACACCCTCCTCAAATTCTCTAAAAAAAAATGAAAAACACCGGAAACATGCCAGAAAACACACCACTTCACAGGCGGGAAGGGGGTTTCCAGGTCAAGGCAGCCCGGCTCTGTCCCTCCAAGGGCTGGAAACCTCCTTGTGTGGAGACACCCCCTTCTCTGGGTAACAAACCCAACCGCTTTATATCCAGCTGAACAGAACGCGTTATTCAACTAACAAAATGACTTTTTGCCACTTGACTTGTTGAGGTCAATGGTTGTGCAGGCCTGGGCTTAACCCACTGGACTAATTTAGGGCGGAGTCGGTTCCGGGGAAGGAAGGGATCATGCTGAATAC
>NW_010530415.1:0-15254 GCF_000687285.1 Phaethon lepturus | reverse complement strand
AGTGGGTGCTGGGAAGCAACACACCTTGCACGGGGAGAGGGGAGCAGCCCCTAACTGTTGTCAACAGCTTTCGGTCTGCACCATTTCTCTGCCATATGGCCTGATCTCCACGTCGGAGCTGCGATTTTTAGCTCAGCGGCTTCAGACGAATCATATCCCCAGCATCGGCAGTTATATATTCAGACATGTTTTGTTTGGGGTTTTTTTCTCCTTAAATTTCCACTCCTTTTCTCTCTATTGGGAATAACTCACCCATCTTGTAGAGATCAAGTGCAACAGAAGGCGAGCTGGAGTCCCCAAGCTTTAGAAATCTCATTTCACCGTTTTTAACCCAAATAAGAGCGAATCCAATCTTCTGTACACCTGGGAATCTTTCCTTGTTCAAACACCGAGCCCTGCAGCCTTGGCTAAAGCCTACAGACAGAGAATACAGAGCGCTGAGCCAAAAGCCAGTGATGTCACCCGTGCAACGTGAGGCTCATTTCTTATTTCTCTAGCCTCCTTAAAGATAAACTGCACCACTTCCCAGGCAGGAAATGTCGAAGCCTTACTTTCTTAAGAGGGGAAAATGTAAAACCTGGATTTAACTGGATCCTGCTCACTCTTGGTCACAAGGCCCTACACATTGTGTCAACAAAATCCAAGCCAACCGGAGCTCGCTCTTACTGCACCAAAAAAAAAAAAAAATCCCAAGCTACTACATAACACAAAGCAGGAGCTCGAAAAAAACCCTGGATTCAAGACCTGGATCCTGTGTGATCCAGAAAACCGAGGCCTCCAGACAGTGAGTGGTACTGTTTGAGAAGGAAATAAGCACAGCCATTTCCTTTGCATCAAAAAGCTCTGGATCCCGGCACAACCTGGTCTGAGTACCACAAGCACCCTGGAGCTGGCAGAGGGACCTGCTCAGCCTCACCCAATATTTGGCTCCCACACACCAGCGGCTCCACAGCGTGAACACCAAACAACACGGGCGCTCCTACTGCACCAAAAAGTCCACAGCCCGTGGACTGTGGACTTGTCCCCTCTCCAGGGACGAGTCGCCACAAAAATCTACAGCCACGTTGGATCCTACCAGCTTTTGGCCCCTGAAGCACAAGCTGTATCATCTGAATAGAAAATAAGCACAGCCTTTATTGGAACCCCTGGGTTGGTGACAGCTCTTGGCCCCAAGAGGGGAGTCCTGAGATTTTGCTGGCTTTTAACCCCAGCCACACAAACTTGCACAGGGAGGGAACATAGTAGCTCTTCCTGTATTAGAAACACATACCTGGATTTTCTTGTGGAATACAGCTGCATCAGAAAAAAACCCAGGCAGATGGACTCTACCATTTTTTGGCCCCAAATTGTATCATCAAAAAAGGCAAGATGTCTCCTCCCATTTTACCCATCAAAAACAGGTCCCAAGTCAGCTGGGATTTTCAGCTATGGAAGGGCATCTCTCCCATTAAACCGTTTTTGGTTTGGAAAGTACTGGATCATCTAATCCCCTCGCATGACTATGAAACACGCAAAGGATAGTCGATCATCCCAACCACAGACATTGCGATCGTCCGCATCTGCTGAAACAGCTCTATCACAAAATTTCAATGCTGTGCAATGAATATTAACTGTATTTGGAAAGCTCTAGATAAAGTTAATTGTTCAATTGAAACAAGGCACTGGTTTAAAATTTTTTAGCAATAACTTCCCTTTGTTGTTCATAATAAAGGTAAATTTTTAAAGATCTAAGTTTTTTTAAAAACAGTTAAATACAGGTGGGTCCATTTCTATAACTGGATTTTTCAAGCTACTAAATGTCAGTACATAAAAAGAACTAAATTTTGCAGTGGGCTTGGAGCAGCCATATTTGTCATCTGTTTAGGGATAAAATTTAGAGTTGTGTGGTCAAAAAGCTGCTGTCTCCTATAAGAAGATGGCGAACAGGTTTCTTGTATTGCACCCACACAGAGATGAGAATGCACCTGGATTTCTTTGTCAGTTTTTAGCAGCAAGTCCCAAGCTGGAGGATGAGAACAGGGAACAAGCCTAATTTTATCAAACGTGGGTTTTGGCTGATAGGATTGTTGGATTTTAGATTTAAGCATGAGGGCCTGCTACATTTATGTTCTACTTAGACTGAACTGGAAAACAGAACTGTTTTCCACAGTTAACTGAACTAACACAGTTTTAACAGAACTGGAAGAGTGGGGATAAGGGCAAAATGGAGGATCCAGCTACTACAGCTGTTTTTCTCATGATACTGGCCAAAGATACGTTAGGAAAATCACATAATGTAATAATACCTACAGTTCTTTTCTAGTTAAACATTAGGATTACAGTCCAAAGAGCCAAGTTTTGGTTGGACCCAGGCAGGTCCAGGTGCCAGGTTTTTCCATCACACTCCAAGGCAGTACGAGAGTCTGGGGCAGGGGCACTTTTGTACCTGGAGAAGCCAGACTTGTTCCCTCTTCCCATTCTTAAACATGGATTTGAAAGCCAAAAATTGGCATGGAATTCCAGGCTTTATCTTTTTCTCTGAAAAGGCATTTCAGTGGCAGTTTCTATGCATTTTTATTTTTTTGCTTGCATTTGTAGCTTTTTCAGATGGCAATCCATATCCTCCTGCAAGTCACTTTAAATACATAAATGCAGGAGAAAGTGTTGGATTTCAGACTGGCTCCACTTGAACTCTTAGAATTAAACATTCCTCTCCCTCATCATCATTATCCCCTTCTTGTCAGGAGGGCAGAATATTGCTTGCTGCAGGCGTTAGGAACCTTTTCTCTGTCTCTTCCCCGGATTATTATAGACAGCCCCTTCTCAGTGCAAACAGATCATTATTAAATTCTCTTCCTCCCACCCCCGCCTCACCACAGGGGGAAAAAAACAATCCTTGTCGATCTTCAGCTGAACGTAAGCTGGAAGAAAGGCATTTAAAAAAAAAAAACCTACATGCACACTTGGGCACGCTACACGGAAACCGCTCCCTACAGTGAATAAAGGGCATCTTGGCAAAGGGAGGTAATTAACGGGTCTTAAATGAATCGGGGAGTGAAAATGCAGTTTTAGCAAAGGGCTAAAAGCTGAGGCTTTCCTTAACGCAGGTTACGATTCCACTGATACAGAGGGAAAGCTAAAGCACATGGGTGCACAGAAAAAAAAATGTCTGAAGGCATGGGACAGAGAAACGGAGCGCGGCGGGTCTGTTCAGAGCGAATTCCTTGTAACAAGCCGTGTGCTGCCTGCTAGACCTGACCACGGACGTTATCTTACAGACAGGGCCAGTCTCCTCTCCGTTCCCTCCCAGGATTGTTTCCGCTCTCCTCAGCATCCTCCAGCACCCGTCACCCACCGCCTTCCAAGAACGCTTCAGACACCAAAGCAAAGAGAGCGCCTGTGCCAAGGCACTCACAGGCGGCCTGTTGGCTCAGAAGGTGGGAAGGGCAGAGTTAATGGACAACCAATTGCAATTTGCTTTTCTTCGTGGGGTTTCTTGGGTTTTTTTACATCAAAATGACCTCCACCATATTGTTTTTCCCCTCCTCTTTTTTTTTTTTCTCTTAAAGAAAAAGAGTTCAGTGCCATCTAGTGGGGGAGGGGGTTGAGCAAGTCAACGCGCTTCCCATTTCTAGGGATCTGTGCCGCTAACTCCGTTTGTCCAAGGGAGAGATGATCCTCGCTATTTCCCTTCTCTCTTTGTGATCTTCGTTTCCCAGGAGGTGGTGTTTAAGTTGCGTGGGCTCCAGTCTTCGTTTCTCGTAATGAACCATCTACTGAAGGCACGGGAACTCCTACCAGTGCTGTATTACGTGGAGTAGCACTGGCCCTGGAGGCAGTTCACTGCTCTAATTACAGGATTTCAAATACCAGACAGCAATCAAACCAAACACAGATATAACAAATTATGTCTACTAACATTTTTTATCATTCCAGTGCACCTTGGATACTGGTGTGGGTGAGTCCTCAGCATGCCAGCCCTTCGACTAACACAGGCGTAAAAGATGAAACCCTATCCCATAGAAGCATCTTGGGATAAGCCCCAACAAACACTTGACCCATCAGTCAAACAGATTTTGGGATGTTCAGGTGACTCAGAACCAAGCAGAGGCTCTACAAAGGAAGATCTGTACCACAAAATGCCATATAAAAGTTTGTCATCTAAAGCCCAGGCATTTAAACCAGTTTTAATGTTCCTTCTGTTGTTTTTTTTTTTTTTTTTTTTTTTAACAGAGAAAGACATTTTCAGGGGGAAACACCAGCCAGCTGCATAAACACAAGCTAGCCATACAGACACTCACACACACAGAGATTAGGCAGACAGCTGTGTACACACCAGTGTTTAGCTGTGCACACACTAGTATCTAGCTGCACACACCAGCACCTAGCTGGATGTCTTCTGCCAACTCCCAAAAGCGATTTGTTTTGCTCTCTCTTAAAAAAACACCACATTTGGATGGCAAAGTTAAGCAAGTTAGTGAATGCCAGATTTAGGAGCACCCGTGCAACATTAATTCACCCCTTCTGCAAACGTATTATGATACAATCCTTAATTACATGATTTTTATTTCCATGGGTCTCTTGCCTTTTTCAGCACAAAGGATGGGTGTTGCTCGCTTAATAAACGCTATTCCAATTTTCTCCTACCCTTATCATGCAATGTGTGGTGCATGTACTATTTACTGCAGAGCATCCAGACCTTGCATTAAATACAGAAGGATTAATTTCCTCATGGGCCTTTCTATAGTGCTGTTCTCATTGTAGTGTTTGAGGGGGTTTCTTTACAAACATGAACGAGTTTATCTTCACAGCTCCCTGTTGAGGAACAGAGATAAAAGCCAGTATTTTCAAACATGATAGTGTATTTTGGGGGCTCAATTAAAGAAGCTTAGAACCAAAACTTTCAGAGTGCTTAGCACTTTCCTTCCTCAGGGGACAGCCCCAGCCACCTTGGCTCTAGCACAGTAGGCAGTATTCCTACGAGTAAGTTCTTGGGTCACTGCAAGCGGATACACAGAAAATGGGGACCACACAGACAGTAGTTGGAAAAAATGTCATTTATCTGACTCAGCTTCGTAATAGCAACTCTTGCAAAGGGTGAAATAAAATCCAATTTTCAATTTCATTTCCATTGCCTGTGTCACCATGATTTTTCCTACCTGTATTTCTCTGCTAGGCTCACTACACAGCCTCCAAACTCTGCACCAAACAGCCACCACCTCAGGGCTGCAGAGTCCTAGTTCATCCACCATCTACCATGAATGGAAACAGAGTTTGTGTAGGAAGTAGGATCTGATCGTGTATCTTACTTCATGAACACAAGACAAAAGTGAATGGCAATTCATCAACAATTTTTATTCTGGTGTTTTCTCAGTCTTGATTTAGTGACCTGAAAAGCTGTGACAAGCAGGAGGAGCATGCATGACCTGAGACAGAGTTAATCACGGGGGCAGGAGCTGAATGAAGTGTAGCATCAAAAGAACAGATTTGTTTGGAGAGCAAGCAAAATTAATTGCTGGGCAGAAAGCGGGAAGACATGTAGGTAAGCAGTCCTATATCATCTTTTTCAATAAAGCTGAGGGAATGGCCAACACTAAATCGCCTCACACAGAGACAGGTAAAAGACAGTATCCAACTAAAAAGAAGCCCAGCATAATGTTGTTTTTCCAAAGACAAACAACAAAAAAAAATCACTGGGGCCTTCCCACTAAAATTGCTTCCTCCCATGAAAACTTGCTCTTTATTATTTAGCTGTCAACTGCCAAAACCATGTCACTGTTAACAACCTCAGGCTACAGTGTGGACACAGCTAACTACCTATGATAACCACTGCTTCTCACCAGAACATCTCCAAGAATACTTTTAAGCTCAGGTGAAACAAGGATGAACTCTTTAAAAGTAAATTATAATTAAACTTTCCCCCAAACTGCCCAACATGGACATCGTGCTTGGAAAATGCCAGTCCAAGCGGTTAAAGTTCAGCAAAGCCATAAGCTACTGGCAACAAGGCCTGGTAGGGAAGCTTAGTCAAACAGAAGACATTATCCCTGCACCACCTCCACGCGGACTGAATGTTTATGGGCACTGTGATTGACAAACTGGAGAAAAATTTGGAACCTGTCACTCCACCTTTAAAGGTGTTGCCATGAGTTTTAGCTTTTTCAACCAGGTGGTAGGACCTAAATGTGAATCATGCTCACAAGTGAGCGCTGAAGTGACTCAGGAAAACCAGCCTTGTCCTTGTCTCTGTTGAGTCCTGAGGAAACACTCAAACTCTTCCAATGTCAGAGGAGCATCAAGAAAAGATTTAAGAAAAAGAAAAGGTCTAAGTTGCACACGTGTAAGTCTCTGTTGAAAGAGGGCATTCCGCTGGGCTAGGAGACAACTCTGCCAAAGCACACAGGCAATCTTTAGCCCTCGGGGCTCTTTCAAATTCATTTCCCTATAATAGAAAACACATCTTAGCCCTTGCTTTTGCAAGCTGAGATTCAGCTTCACTCCGGTGCACTCTGTGATCACAGCAGCCACTCTGTTATGCCTCCTACTTATTGTCTTGCCAGTTTGGTAGCCAACATCTTCGTATTCCACAGCTGCTTCTCCTCTGAGTTGGACATGAACTCTCCCCCACAGACCTGTTTCCCCGAGTGCCTTGCTAAGGGGACTACTGTTTCATACAAGTCCCCTGTGCTTCACCTTATGGATACATCAAGCCCAGCCTCCTAGCCTAAATCCTGCTGCAGGAAAATTTACCCATTGCCTGCTGCAGTGACGAAGGTGACATTGCTGTATAACTCTGCAGGAGTTATATAGCAAGGTTACTTGCTGCCTAAAGCCAGCTACAAAAGGAAGATGGCTCTCCGACATCACCAGCATTGGGCTCAGCTGAAAACAGGAGATATTACTTCTCATTAAAATTCATAGATTTGTGACTTTTATAGAAATAGCAAGAAGAATCCAGGATGGCAGAAATGAGATATTAGGGACAAAGAGTACTGACTCAGAGCAAAAACTTAGACTTCTTGGCTGCCAATAATAAGCATATTTTGTAAGAAGTTACTTTTATTCTTAAAGCTACATCTAGCACATTGATCTTCAATATATTAAAGCCTGTGTAATTCTGATATTCCTGCAGCGCATGAATGTTCAGTTCGTATGGGCAGTCTAATACAAAGGTGCATCTGTAGTATTGTTAGTTTGCTTGATGTGGCACATCACACCACACAACCTTCCCCAAGCTTCTGACAGATTTCAGGACCCGTCATTCATTCCCAGAGAGATTTCTGGACATGAGTTCTATCAGCACTGTTTTGTGAACTAATCCACTGAAAGACAGAGCAGCAGTCTTTGTAGACCGGTAACATGGTCTTGGTAATGAATATATCACATCTGTGATTGGCTCCCAGTTGCCAATTCAATTTGCTTCTTCTCTGAGTCACAAAAGAAGAACAAGGATTAGTTAAAAATCAGAATTCATAGATCGTACAAAATCATCACAGAAGGGACTAGAACAAAAACCGGTAAGCAAAACCAAAACTAGCACCAGCTTAGAAAAATTGTATTCTCTAAAAGCACTCCTCCATTTTGCAACATGACTCAGAAGACCTCAATCTTCATGCATTTCATTTGGCTGTGAAGTCCTAGCAGAGTAGATTAATTTCAAATCAAAAAAGAAAAAAATTTACATACATATACATTGTGTCTCTGTAAAAGCAGCTGACATCTAGGGTGATTAGACATAAGTATGCTGCTATCTTCAACCGTTTTGCATTTACCTCTCCTCATTTATTATCGTCAAGAATATTTGCATGAAAATAAAGTATTTGGTTCTTCAGAGTTCATCCATTTGTGCAGTTCATTTCCCCACCTGAAACTTTAGCACCGTGATATCGCAATTGGTCGTTGAGGAATTGATTAGATCACAAAGAGAGGATTAGAGCTCCAGGTGGGAAACAAGCAGCAGGAAGAGATGAATGCCTAAGCAAGAAGACCTAGTTTCCATGCAATTGCCATTGGTTTGTTATTCTTAACAAAGAATAAAGGACAGAGGAGGAAAGAAAATCTATACATTTCATCAGAATTGCTACCAGTGCTCATTTTCTAAGAGATGTCAGCAGATCCTTAAGGACTATTCCTCTTCTGTCAGCACCAAGTTGAAATCACAACAGCAGTTAGTTTCACATGCTGTTGTTATTTTTCATTGAAAATTGCAATCCAATATATTATACCACTAAATCTGATACATAAAATGAAGCATTTACAGAAACCTGATGTCTCTCCTCTAGAGAACCTTTCAGAAACTGGGCATCTCAAAGTGCTTTACAGCAACAGTGTAGATGCTTACAGTGCAGCGAATGGATGCAAACTCTGTAGGTACAACGTGTTTGAGGGAAACGTGTGTTTGGAGTGTCCAGCAGTGAGGACAGCAAGCCACTTTCCTCCCCACATATCTGACTTAGGGCCAGAGTGATCTCCTGATGTATTCAGGAGGATTTATGGTTGGAGACCCCACGCAGCAGCTGACCATTTGCCAGTGACTTGCATGCCGTGGAAAGCTCCGTTCTGCAGTCACAGCCCCTTGCTGCCACTTTTGGGAATCCTGTTCAGAGCAGAGCTGACCCATTACTAGGGCAGACTGGGGCCACTCCAGCTAGGATGGACACAGCTGGATTTTGAAGCTCAATAGTAGTTAGCTGCTTGTCTGCTTAACTGGAGGAAGAAGAACACTCCAAGACATCTCCAGCACTTCCAGGGATCCCGGTGTAACAACGGCTCAGCAGGAGATCATCTCTAAGACCACGGCAACAAGCAGAGCCCTGCTTTGAATGCTGTGCTAGCCCTGAATGCAACAGGGCCGTTCACAGAGCAGGACTGAGCCTCAGCCACTTAGGGCAAGCAGCAGACAACAAAAGGTCTTAAGGCCTCCAGAGAGTACTTTGTGCAGACGACCCCACCACAGGAGGGAAAAATGAGGACTTTGATATGCTTTTGACAATTACTTGGGGTATTCAGTCATCTGCAACATAGTCATTATGGCTCATACTCTAAGTTGTTCCACTGAGAACTGCTGTGCCACCAAAGATATATTTATTCACTTTTGCTGCAAAGGTCTCTCATAAGTACCCACCAAACAAGAAACAATGGGGAGTACTAAGCTTTAATGACCGTACTCTGATTGCGCAGCAGGTATGCTAAAGAGACTGGCCTGCAAGAAGCTAATTCTCTTGATTGTTTCCAGAGAAACTTGGGAAGAAAATTTCCCAAGGACAAAAGGGAAAAAAAAGGAAATTTGTGACTCACAGACCCAAAATCTGAAGAAGCCATTTTTCTCAGGAAAAAGGGAACAGATATTCAGAGAGCAGGGCTTGCTCAGCCTGGCTACTGGCAAGGTCAGAGAGAATGAGCTGAATCAAAAAAGCCTCTGCAGCTCAAAACACAAGCTGCAAGAAGAAAGAACCTGAATACTCCCCAAAACCTGGCTGCCAGACAGAAGAATGCTCCTGCAGGCTGAAGAAACTGAGGCTGGGAAGTGCATACAAGATTGATTATGTTTATACAGGCAAATTCTGAAACAAAGAGCAATGCTGCAGAAGGTCACTGCATGAATCCTGGGGCTACCCTGGCACGATAAACGGCAGCTTCATGTCACCCATCAGGACTGGTGTGAAGAACTCCAAACTAAAACAAAAAAAAAAATCTGTTTCCATGGCTCTGCCTCCAATAGACTATGGAATGGGGAAAGGCTGATCATTGATGTTTAGGTCTACAGAGAGTGTTACTGAGATGACTGGGTACCTGGGAGTCCAGCCAGATCTTGGAAAACCTGCTGACTTGCAAATAGAGGCAGTCAGAAAGTGGGTATCTAGAGTGCTCCCAAAGACCTAATGATGTGTCCTGTGGTCAGCACTGGTCAAGATACCCTAAGACAAGAAGGGACCTAAACTGGGAAAACATGGAGACAAATCTCCATTGGAACGCACCATAGAGGTCAATGGGCATATACAATATCAAAGTCTGCTAAAACTTAGGGGATCCAACAGCTCACAAACCCAAGAGGTCTAGATCCAAGACAGCTAGATCTTGACAAGAGTTCAGCATGCAGAAACAGAAATGTGAACTTAAACAGACCCAACCAATCTTCCTGGATTCTCTGTTTAAGAGGTTGATGTCTTCCTGAAAATTTTATTGCTGGAACATTTTTATTCACTCTTCTTTTTACACTTGGTCAAACAGAGTTTGAGATGGACAGCTGTTTTGACCCTGCTTGAAAATCTTGGTGGATGTCCTTTCAGATGAGCTCTGCAAGGAATGATGGAAGAGAAACTACAAAAGCTTCTATCAGCAGTGAGCCAGATGTCTCCATTATTTCTTCTGTTTTCAGATGATTCTGTCATTTTAGTATTTTTCCTTTTTTTCTTCCCCTCCCTGCAATACTTTGTTCCAGCCAAGAAAGATGTGTCTTTGTTACTCCGTCCTTTAAAAGTTTTATGTGCATGTTGTTGGTAAAGTAAAAATAATACTTTGCTTCTGAAGCATGTTTTTCACTAGGGGAAGCTGAAGCATTTTCTAAGAATCAATTATTCTTCACAACCCATTTCTGAAGCAGACATTATTATCCCCAGTTTAGAGAGGGATGAAATGGCAGATAGGTTAATTAACTCGCTTAAGGTCATCCAGCGAGTTAGTAAATGGAGTAGTGGAAAAAACAAGATTCAACAATTCTTATTCCCAGTCCCTTGATCTAACCACCAAGAAATATTCCTTTTCTTCCTTCAGTCTTAAGTACTTCATTTAAATCTACCACTGATCATCTATTCTGACATATTGTTGAACTACAAATTAGTCAGTCTAAATGACAAACATGTAAATGTGTGGAGATCTATAGCATCCTCCCTTCACTTGCCTGTTAGGCTTCATGCATCCCACCATTATGCTGAATAACTCATCTTCCATTAAAAATGGATGTGCTACATTTCTTCTGGAGAACTGTCAATACCATTTCAGGCATCAGTCTGAAGGCATCACGAGAGAGAGGAAGAGCACTTGCTCTCTTTTCCCAGGAGGCAAGAAGGCTGCCTCAACAGCCCGGCTGCCTGAGAAAGCAATAAGCTTAAGATGCCAACTGGCTTTGAAAAATAATTTCTATTTTTCTGTTATGCTGCATCTCACTCCCAAGTGTTTCCAGTGTTAGACAGCCGGAGCAGCAGTATTTAATAGCTGCATCTTTGTAGATTTCACTCTGTGGCATTAGTTTGATGTGTTATTTTAAAGTCAAAATATTCTCCAAATGCCCACCCAAAGTCTGTCAGTCTCTTAATACAACACATTCTCTCCAGAGGGATTTGCACTGCCACACGTCTCCATGGCTCAGCGTGAATCGCTGCACGAGAAAATACAACTGAAGTTCACCAATTAATCATGATCACAACAAAAATGAGTAAGGAATGTATTCTAAACACATACATAACCAATGCAGTTTTACCAAATGCTCAGAGGGTCCTTCTACTTGACTCAGGTGAAGATGATTTTGTTCCCTCGTGTCAGTGCTTATAACAAGAAAATGTTAGAGATATATAGTCTTACAACATGAGATGACAGTTCTAAGCATACTTAGGAGTAAAGCTGATTACTGTGTCATGCAGGAACTCCTTGAATGCCTAGTTTCCAAGATCAAACAAAATGAGTTCAGACTCTTCTTGCCTCCTAAGTGTCAATAAACAAGCACCAATGAGCAAACTGGCATGCTGACCTTTTTTGCTTTGTGGGTATATCTTTGCCTTCTCAGAACAAACTCAGAGTGGCTCAAGTGTTGCATTTTGTCAAAAACCTACCTTAAGGCTATTCAACAATCAGTTATAACTAAAATACATACACAAAAGGAATTAACCAGATCACTTTATTTGATCACTACTGATCAAATAAAATAATTCCAAATTCCAAATGACTGCCAACTATTTGTAAAAAGGCCTTCCCTGTACTTTATCATGAGGTCTTTTCCTCTTTTTTTTTGCGGCCCTGCATGTGCTCCATGCATGTCTCTCTACTCATTGATTTCTTTCCTTCACAACAGTCCCTAGGTGGAGAATGCCCATGTTGTTTCCCAGCCCCATGTCAACTCACTTTCCTTTAACTCCTTTCTAGGATTTCACCTTTTTCACTCACCTGTCTGCCACTGATTTTCTTCTAAGTAATTGCTGACAAGTCCAAACACTTTGCTCTATTTACAACAAAAAGCTCAGGAGGATCTAACAACATGTCCATAGAATTTAGCTCATCACAAGCCCGTTTCTGTTGTTAGCCTCTGTTGCTTCCTTCCATTCCCTGTTATTATCATCCCTGAGTGTGTCAAATCTAATTCGGACTGTGAAAACCTCAGAGCAGGGACGTTCATGTTAGGTGCCCAAAAGACTCCACACACACTTACATAAATAGCATTACATTGGTCTGATTAGACAGGTTGCTCTGTATGCCACCAGCTTCAGGAACTGGAGGTCTAGCTCTTGTGCACCCCATCGCTATAACTACCCCATCATTCTGCACGAGCATAAAGGTGGATGAGCTTCACAGGGATGAAGGAGTGAAACATAAACATCTTTCGCTCCTGTCACCTCCCCACAGTGATAACTAAAAAACTAAGCAAAGAAAGACTTTCTGTGAGTAGAGGCACAGTAACGAGGAGCTTGGGCATCAGGTCAGCCATCGTCCTGAATGTTAAGCACTAGCAACTAAACCAGGAGTGCAGCCACCACAGGGTATAGGGTAACTACTCCGGGGGATGCCTGTTTCAGCACTGCTAGGCAGCCAGACTAGCCTACCTGTCCTGTTCTCACGACGGCATCATCTCAGGGAGAGTGACTTGGACAATGTTCTCCAGGGGGAAACACGTCACCCAGTGAGCTTAAACTCCCCAGCAGAATCTAGGGAGACACAGTCCCTCAGATGAGGTGTGCAAGACAGTTTATGGCAACACGGGTTGCTCCGCCGTCAGATGTGTCGTCGCTCTGCTGGTTGTTGTGGCCTTGATATTCCTTCCCGTGTGCCTGTGCGCGGCCTTACTGGCTGACACGCTCACCCTGGCTGGGGCTTTGCAAGCAATTCTCTTCATAACCACAGTAATAACAGTGACGTAACAACAAAAATACGCTCTTGTGAGTGCACAGTGTTACTTCATTCCGGGCCTCAGATTTAATATTTCCATGTTATTGCATAGCTGACAGGAGAAACAATTGATTTTAAAGGAAAAACTGCAGAAGAAATGAACGAATGCAGGCCTGTTCATGTATGTGTGCTTCTACCACACCAAAAAAGCCATGCTGGAGCTCCTCACACACACAGAGTTATGCATTTGTATGCCTGCAAAATGTAGGCAACATGACTGTGTCTCTGGAGAGAAAATCTCTGTACTGCGGCTCTTCCTACTGACCCAGAGCTGTGGTGTGTTAACTGTGAAAAAGAAAGTCAGTTTGCCTACTGCCCTGATCAGGTACAGCCATAATTCTCAGATCAGCCTGATCCACTTAATGTCTCTGGTCTGAAACTCAGCAGAGTAACTTTAGACAATTCAACACCAGGCTGATAACATTGCTGGAAAACAGAAATGGAACCGGAACGATGCTGTTGGGTACATTTTTAAGTATATCAATAGTTTGAGGAAAACAGGGAGATGTTTTTCAGGGTCTCTACACCAAATTTCTGAGT
The DNA here is from genome assembly GCF_000687285.1 of Phaethon lepturus. Lineage (NCBI taxonomy): Eukaryota > Metazoa > Chordata > Aves > Phaethontiformes > Phaethontidae > Phaethon > Phaethon lepturus. The sequence goes on along the minus strand of NW_010530415.1, from coordinate 1,580 downwards.
GCAATTACATCTTGGGTAATGTATAAGAAGTATTGGGTATTTTCATTGCTGAGAACTGAGATCAAATTGACGTAATTTGATTCAAATTGACTGAAACAGGCAGGATGATTTACCAAATTGGAACATTAAAATATTTTGCCACAATCCTTTTCAACAAATAAATAAATTTGAAGATGTGAGAAGGTAACAGTACATATTAAAATATCATCATGGTTTTAGAGATGCAGAGACAGTAATTTGTCCCAATTAATCCTAGAAAGGAGGGAGTGGAATGGAGTGGAGATGGCTACAGAGAATCAGACTTTATTCCTCCGATGTGCAACGTGTGCTCAATTTGGAGTTGTATGAGGAAAAAGCCCCAAAGAGCCAGCAGCCGTGTCTCATTAGAGTTTCTAAAACTCATCTTCTATGACAGAAGTTATCCCTATCTATACGGAATAAGCATTTTGGAACTCGTAACATTTAAACAATTTAATCATGGGACAAGAAAGTGGCAGTTGCTTAGGAGCCAGCAATCACAATTTGATTATAATAAGCGAAAAAGGACAGTCTCAGCCAGGGAAATACTCTCCTACACACACAGAGATGCTTCAGAAAGACGATCTCCATCAAGATGAGAGAAACGATGAGAAAAATACGATTCAAAAATAGAGATAGAAATGTAAATGAGAATTCTTACGCTCTTACGCCATAGTCTAAAAGTCATGACTGCATAATTAACAAAATGGCCAGTTTTGGCTGAAGGGCAATTTTGGCTCAGCAGCAGGGTGAAGGACACTCTCAGAAGTTAAAAGCATAGTATAGAGCAATGTGGAAAGGCAAAAATATAAGAAAAAGTGTTCCGGAGTATACAAAAAATGAAGACTACAGAAAACGCATGAGTGATGTGACTATAGATGGTAAAATGGGAGTGCAACAATGCTGAGGTGCATCACTAGATAGAGACGGTAAAATAGCACAGAAGCAGGATGAATGGTAAAAACTTCTATTCCCTCCTTAAGATGAAGGAAGAGGCACTTTATTATCTAGTAAAAAAAAAAAGCAGCACTTTCCTATCCATTAGTAAGTAGTGAAGATGGTAAACAACATCTACGAGAAAAAACATTTTAAAAATTAGGATATTTAGGGTACCTTTGCATAACAATCGTTGAAGAACTACCAAAAGAAACCTCAGGATTGTTAATAAATCTCGGCATATTATGGAAATTACAGAAGATCATGCCGATATTCAAAAAGGGCAAGAGAGATGACCAGGGTGCCTAGGACCTCAGGCTGATCCACCACGCTTGGAGAAGGTGACAGAGAATTACTCGAGGAAGGAGCAAGGAGCATCAACGTATTTAATGACAGTCAGTACACACTCTTCTGGAAAACAGATCCAGCCAGACAAACCCAATTTAATTCTTTGATGGCATCACACGTCTGGCTGATAAATGTAATCACATAATCGCCATTTACTCAGATGTTTGCACGGAGCTTGTTCTAGCACCTCCCAGCACCGATTAAAAATTCGCATAAATCGAGCAGCGGGAAAGCTCCCGTGAAGTGCGCTTGGCAGGGCCCGCCGAAAGCGGCGGTGG
>NW_010530414.1:0-502 GCF_000687285.1 Phaethon lepturus | reverse complement strand
GGTCGAGCTGTGCAGGGTGATCCCAACACAGTGGGACTCATATGCCAAAGATAAATGTTAACCATTAAGCTGAGTAGCTGTACTGTGTGTGTGAATTTAGCAAGACTGTGTAAACTTGCATGCCTTACTAATTGCCAGTCTCCGGAGGAGGAACTGAAAAGGGACTTCAGGGACTGAATAAAAGAAATGTCTTGCCACAAGGAAGATAACAAGAATAGGAGAAGGCTGCCAGCATGAAGTCAATGAAATTTCGCAAAAACTAGGGTAAAGGCAAAGGTGGCAGGGGGAGATCATGACCACCAACTCAGTTGAGGACCTATGCAAATTACACACACACACTTTCTAGGAGCATGCATGCTAATTTAAATATGTGCAACCAATATCAAGTGGAAATATGGTAACCACGAACCAATGACTGTAAACTCGGGCGGGTTTTTTCACTGTTTTGCTAATCATGTAACTATATAAATGTGCTGTAGTTTTTGTACCAAGCTAAGCTAGC
>NW_010530413.1:1007-1297 GCF_000687285.1 Phaethon lepturus | reverse complement strand
GCACAGCTCCGACCTTTGGATGTTTGCACATTCCTGCCTGTTAATGTGTCTCATAACCAGAAGCTGCTGGGATGGAGCATTACTCCCCCCAGCACCTGCAGGTCTGCTCTCCCTATTCCCAGTCCGGGAATCGGCATCATCCTTTGCCGGGTGGGAGCACACACAAATCCCCAGCTCATGCTCAGCCAGCGATGTCTCTGCTAGGAGCGATGGGCATCCCACCCCTCGACACCAGTGAGCCCAGAACACTCACTGAGCTGCCAGGGCAGACGGCAGACGCCTCTCCCAAC
>NW_010530413.1:0-955 GCF_000687285.1 Phaethon lepturus | reverse complement strand
CGGGGCAGCCGGCAGTCGCCCCGCCCAGCCAGGCACTGGGGAGAGGAGCGCCGTTTCGGATCAGAGCCGTGCTTCCCTCAGCTGCCAGGCTGGCACGCTGCCCGCCAGTGCGATGCCAGGCCAAATTCTTTGCAATTTCTAGGTCAACACCCGCCGCTTGTAATGCCCCCGAGCCCTCCGCCCACCTGCGCCAATCTCAGCCCAGCGGCCCCTGTGTGCAGGATGGGAGCATCCCGGGGGATCTGCACCCAACATCCCCACACAACCCAGCCTGCCTGGCCCTATTCGGAACCCCCAGATATTTGGGGCTTATGCCCTCGTTGCCCCAAGTTGGGCCGTTCTCCAGATGCACCTGCTTGCCCTCGTGCTGCCTTTGCTGCCCGGCTCTGCCCGCAGCAGCACCCCCCATGGACGAACTGTGTCCACAGGGTGCAAAGCCCCCAGCCTGCCCCTGCTTGCACCTTTTTTTTGGGGGGGTTTAAGACCCATCCTCTGGAGTCAGGCACCAAAGGAAAGTGTTTGCTTTGGGTTTCTAAAGTGAGTTTCTCACTAACCTCATGGCATTAAAAAAAATCTCAGAACGTGGGATGGCCCTAACACTCCAAACCTGGAAATAAATCACCTGAAAAAAACCAGCCTTTGTAAAGAAATCCCCGTGGCCCCGGTGCTTGTTTGCAAACCGGCCAAGTTTCGACCTCGGCATGACGTGGTTTCCCAAAGAAGAAGGCGATGTTGGCACTGCTCCGGCGGCTCAGTTCCTCCACAGCGGGGGCTGGATGCGTGCCCCCCTGCCCATGGGGGCCACTTTCCGTGGCGTGGGCTGGGCTGGAGGAGCAGGAGCTCTGCGGGGCTGCAGCCCCCAACCTGGGAGTCAGGGAGATGGCGGGGATGAGGAGGAGGAAGGGGCAGCATGCTGAGCGTCTCCTCGTGACGGCATTTACGCAGGGGCGGTTGC
>NW_010530412.1:2093-3442 GCF_000687285.1 Phaethon lepturus | reverse complement strand
GCGCGGGCCGAGAGTGCAACGAGCTGAGCACGGAGAGCCCGGCCCAGCCTGGCCCCGGTAAACCCCATAATTGAGCTGCAGCCCCCGCGGGGCAGGACGGGCCTCGAGCACAGGCGAATTGCCTGGCCCTGAGCACGGGGCAGCTGCCCTTGCAGGGGTCTACCTGCCTGGCCCTCAGTGCGGTCCAGGGAAATGCACTGAGGGGGCTGCCCTGCAGGCAGAGCTTCCTCCCGTGCAGACAGCTGCTTTTCTCCTGGAGAGCGGACAGTGTCTTTGCCAGGGACTTGCTCTGGGGAAGGGCAAGGGTGTCCAGGTGCCATCGCTTTCCACAATAAACACCCTGTCTGGTGCCTGTGTCAGTGCCTGTTGTTAAAGCAGCTGGTGGCCAGAGTCCAACTCAGGATCTTACCCCCCAGTCAGGTGGCTGCTGAGATGGAATTTTCCATTTTGCTCTTCATTGTATCATCTTTTATCATGAGTCAACAGCAAGGACAGTGTCCACAAGTCCCACTGGACAGACACAGACAGACCCCATTTGTATTTAATTCATATTTATGAAAACACTTTCTAGACATCGGTTCATAACAAAGTGCACCCACTGCCATTCCTGGTGCACCAGCTCCATCACCTTATGAGGCCAAAGGACGCCTCTTCCCGCTCCACAGCTAGCTTGTTCTCAGCTGCACAGAGCAAGATGAAGGCAGCAGCGAGTTGGGCAGCCCCGGGGCAGCGGGCTCGGCCCCCACACATTGTCACAGGCAGAGAGCAAGGCTGGAGTGGCCCCAGGGCAGAGCCGGAGGACAGCGCAGGGGCAGGAGTGGGACAGTAGCAGGAGTGAGGCTATACCATGACTGGGACGTGGTGGGGGTGTGGTTCTGCTTGGGGCAGGATACCATCGCAGCCCAGTTCTGCCTGCACGGGTTCGGCTTGGAGTAAAGCCATGAAGGATGGCAGCACCTCGCACAGAGCCTGCACAGACTGGGAATGGCAGGGAGGGGATTGGGGGGTACAAGGAGGGAGGAAATAGGAGGATGACAGTGGGAAAGACCTGCCCTCCCTCTGATACAGAGGCCATGGGTGCACGGCCAAGGGGCAAAGGGGTGAAGGTGGGCAGCCAGGCTCCACAGGGCAGGCACGGAGCTGGCTCAGCCCGAGGGTACTGGCTGCCCCCAGGGCTGGCGCGGTCCTTCCAGGAGGCAGAGGGGCTCTTGCCTGCCCCCAGGGCAGCAGGCACTTGGTTGAGGTAGTTCATGAAGTCACTCCTGGCCAGCTGGCTACTGGGGAGAGAAGCAGTGGTGAGCTGAGGCCTGCTGGGTGTGCCATGGGGCCGCTGGCAGCAGGATCAGGTC
>NW_010530412.1:1668-1991 GCF_000687285.1 Phaethon lepturus | reverse complement strand
CCGCTGCTCCTGGGAGCCGGTGCTGCTGCCACTCAGAGAGTTACGGCGCATGATGCCTGCTGGGACAGACCAGCCCTGAGCAAGGGGCACGGATGGGGGCGCAGAGCACAGACCTGACACCCCCCCAGGGGTCCCTGTCCCGCAGCCCCCACTCAGCATGCAGGGGCCCAGGAGGGAGCTGGGGCAGTGGAGGCTGGCACCTGGGGGCTGCGCCAGTTCCAGGCGCTGCAGGCTGTTGCGGCGGGAAGGGTTGAAGCTGCCCTGGGAGAGGCGTCGCTGGCGGCTGGAGAGCATGGCGGCAGGGGAGACGATGCCCAGAGGCG
>NW_010530412.1:568-1644 GCF_000687285.1 Phaethon lepturus | reverse complement strand
CTTCCCCATCCGCAGGTACAGCTCCTCGATCTCCTTCTTCTGTGTGCTCTGCAGCAGCTGCACCTCGGCAAGGTGCCTGCGGAGGAGATGGGGGCTAGCAGCTGAGCCGTGCACTGTGCCCAGCCAAGCCACGTCTGCCAGGGAGGGGGCACTGGCCTCCCACCTGGGGCAGGCAGGAAGACCTGTTCCCTCCTGCAGCCCCTGCCCTGCCTCGCAGCTGCAGCCCACGACCCTGCTCCCCCTCATGCTGTGGGGGTGCTCACTTCTGGCGCAGGTTCTGCAGCTCCTCCCAGATCTCCTCGTCCTCGCTCTCGGTGTCGTCACTGCTCAGGTAGGACAAGCTGCGGGAGTAGCTCAGCCACACCTGGCTCAGCACTGCCTGCGGCGCGCTCTCTGCGCCCTCCTCCCCGGGGCCCTCCTGGTCGCTCTCTGCTGGTACCACCGTGCCCTCCTTGGCCAGTGCCTCCTCAGCCTCGGGGTCCTTCTCCACCATCAAGTCTGAGTCACTGCTTGAGCTGCCCTCTGTGTCGGGGACCACAGGCAGGGGGGAGCCGCTTGCTGCCGGCTCCTTGCCACGCTGCTCACCCTCACTGCTGCCCTCACTGCTGCCCGGCACCAGGGGGGTTGCAGCTGGGTCCTTGGTCGGCGTCACCTGGAACCGTCCCAGGATCTGGGGCTTGGCTTCTGCTGGGGACAGAGGGCAGCTGGTGGGGTTTGGGGCACATGGTCTGGTATGGATGTCGCGGTGCCCTAACTGACGTCCTGGCCTGGTATGGACATCGTCCCCCCAGACATGGCTGCAAGATGCAGCCTCGTCCCTTCCCCACCTCACCTTCGTTGATGGGCGAGAGCTGGGCATTGGGCACGCCAGGGGCTGGTGACTCCGATATGATGAGCGGGTGGCTGGGCTTGGGGGAGCCAGGTGGCACCTGCAGGCACCCAAGCACTGTCAGCTGCCCCACCCCAGATCCCCCTCCCTGTCTCCTGCTCCCACCACTGCTGCTGCCATGCTCTGGCACTCACCACCCGCTCAGCCCTCCCCACATCCCAGGCACTCCGCACAGAGCTCCCTATCC
>NW_010530412.1:0-350 GCF_000687285.1 Phaethon lepturus | reverse complement strand
TGGGGCCGGGGCCGGGAAGGGCATGGGCCCCCCGGCAGTGGGGACATCAGCCCCTGCTGACTCCAGAGTCCCACCACAGGCCGGGGCTGGCTTGGCCATGCTGGCAGGGTCAGGGTAAACAAAGCGTGGGGGCCCCAACAGCAGGCTCTGCGGCCGTGGCAGCAACGGGGGGTAGAGGTGCCCACTCGAGCTGGCTATGGAGGAGACGGCAGGCAGCAGTGTGTGGGCCACACTCATCACTGCCAGGGAGAAGACATTGGCCAGGGACAGGAGGGGGGCAGTGGGGGACCAGGGCGTGCTGGTGACAGGGGGGCTCAGGGGACTGCTGGGCCCACTGGGGACAGGGGACA
>NW_010530411.1:0-6525 GCF_000687285.1 Phaethon lepturus | reverse complement strand
GGCTTGTGCGAGCGACGCTGCTATCTGCGACGCCGGCGCTGAACTGCCGGGATTCCTGAACCTGGGAGGCCGAAAAACAAGTTGGCGCGACGTTGTCCGGCATCAGCTGAAATCTGGTTTTGAAATACACACTTGCCCATTTGCGTGAGGACTTCTCCCCCCTCCGAAATGATAAGAGGTCAAATGTATAAAAATACATTGGCCAAGCATATAAAAAAGGTGAAATTTCCCCCGGGCGATTTAAGCTGTGCCACACGACGTTTCTTTCCAAACGCTCCTTTTCTTTTTCCTTGCGCAGAGCAATACACCCTGAAGGTGTCTAAACGCTGGTCCATGTATTGACCGGTTGATCCCTGGACAGGAGCATGCCCTGGGAGCCACAAGTCCAAAGGACAGCGTCGTGGGAGCGGAGGCCCTTCTGGCAGCTCATACGAGTAAATGCAGTCATTACCGGGAAGATTAGAGGTGTGACAGGGAGGGGTACTTGCTGATAAATCCATCCAGATCACAGAACCAGAGGGAACACTTTGAAGATAGCTGAAGAAGTGGTACACAGTCCAACTTTGGAGACCTGACTCCTGGGTTTTTTTTTAAACTTGGAGCTACAGTTACACATCAGTGATTTAATGGTGGGATTGTTCTTTTGATAAGCAGCTCGTGAAATTGAGGTACCTATTTCACCCTGGCAGACTTTATGGAAAGAGAAAAATGTCTTTAAGTGCTGACTCTGTGGCTGAAAAGGACGGTCGCTAATTGCACAGCGCAGCTTGCTTTATGTTATCTCTGTATCCTTTATTTCCTTCTGACAGATGTGTGGCACATGCAGGTTAAAGATTTATAAAATGGATCCATTTAGTGAAAACTCTGGACTGTACAAAACTGTTTCTGACTCCCAGAAAGGTTCCGTGCTTTTTATTAGAAGCCTGACAGAATGTCAAGTGCATTTATCAGTTCAGACCTATTGCTGGGATTACATCTTAATCACAATCAGGTAAAATTAATCTGTGTTGGAATGTCAGTTTTATCATTTCTTTAGATACTGGTGAAACAGCATTTACTAATGTATCATCTACAAGAACAGCAGGAGATGTATCCTGTTTTGGCTACAAGTCTTCTGCTGCAGGAGGTTGCACAATAAAGGATATTGCCTTGCATCTTCTAAGTGATAAGCAAGTGGAATCCACTACTAAATTAGCTAATCTGATGCTTGAATTTGTGCAATTTGAAATCCTAATTAAAGAAGCAAACTAGAACAATTCGAATATCAAAAGAAGGAGTTTTGTACATTAGCTTTGCAGCTGTAAAATTGAGGCGACATATCTTAAAAAGTACTAGCAGCTTGTTTGCAATTGTTTTAAGAAGCACATAGCTCCAAGGTATGTTGAGTTTATGCTCGAGTGATAGGTACTTGCAGGATCAGAGTCCTGCGTGCTGTTTGCTGCTTTTCCTTTTTATTAACTACAGATGCAAATCATGATTTCTAATCCTATGAAGTACTATAAAGTGACTTGTATAGTTACAGTCACACTGGTAATTGTCTTCATGGCTTCTACCTGCCCTCAAGATCTCCCCACATACTGATAGGATAAATTTAAAAACCATACGGTAGTAAGCAGGAACAAGTTTTTCAGCTCTACAAGCCAATAACCTTTGCCCTTCAAGGGCTTGGTGTCTGCCTGGTGTCTACTCCATTGCTCAAAAATCATGTCTGCCACCTTGCTGTTGGCTGTGGGCAGTCCCTGATATTTAAAGAGAAAAGCTGAAACTCCCCAAGCCAATAAAAAACAACCCAAACTTTTAGATCAATTAAACATTAAGTTAGAAACTCCTGATTATTTCACGCAATCAACCAGATGTACACCCTGAAACATTATATTTTATTTTCCACTTCACTATAATTTAATGACAATGTTTAGTGGTCAGGATCAGAAAAAGATCATGTACGTAAAAATCTTAAAGAGTTTCTGACAGGCTGCTGGAGTGAATTACAGACCTGGAGTAGTGTGTGCCTATTTACTCTTGAAAGAGTTTTTTTTTTTTTTTTTTTTTTTTGAAGGACATAATAATTTCTACGCTATTCTTGACAAAATCCCTCCTAGTATAACTTTTTCCCTACTTTTAACTCTACCCAATTCTGTTTTCTAAAAACTCACAATATTTTAAATATTTAAACTGATGAGATAACCAATGTGGAATGCAGACAAGAGTCAGCACACAGTTTATGTATTTTCCTTATTTCATTTTTAAACTACTGTCAGATTCTTCATGTCTTTCACATCAATTTCTGCACATTAAGAGCATGTAAGGTTTTATAAAAAGTTTCCTTTCACTAATTTTTTTGTTCAACTTTTCCTTCCTTGATAAATTTGATCAGCCTTCAGTTCTGTCAAGTTCATTCAGTGTTTTGCACAATACCCCATAATTTTGCAACAGCACTTGTTGTCACTGTAAAATTTTGCTGATTTTATGAATACATCATTAGGACACTAAACAACCCTACTTGCAAACTGAGTGCTGGAGCAGCTCATTATTAAAAACTGCTGTTCTCTGTGACTCAGCTTGCTGTTCTTTAACCACTTTCTAAATCAAGACAAGCCTTTGCTTATTATTTCAGGGCTATTTAATATTTTAAGACTTGAAAATTTTTTTACAAACCCTAATAAATGCAGCCTGCTGAATTGCCTCTGTCTGCTATTTCATTATGTCCTGAAAGTGTTCATCTAAAATGTTAGAGGTTTACGTCTCTTTCAGAAGCTGCTTTGCTTTGACTTAACTGATGGTTTATTCAGCTGAAATCATCAGTAGGAAGTCAGCTCATCAGAAAACTTCAGTCAGAAAGCACCCTCCGAGCCTGCTTTGTGCATCTGAATCACACCACCGCCACCACCTTACCACTCGCCTGTTCTTGAGGACCGCCAGGCTGTCCTGTTAGAGATGAGCCTCTCCCGCGGTGAGAGCTCCCTCAGACTCCCCCGCGTCCTGAAAATGTACGGCTGTCTTAGTGATTTACCTACCCCTGCTAGTGGCCCCTCCTCGGATTTACAGCATAAATGTGTCACTTCTCTGAGTTTACATCTCAATTCTTAACCTCAGTCTATATGCAACCGGAGGGCTTAATACAGCAGCGTACGCTGCAGTACGTCATGGCACAAAGCAGCACATATGGCTACAGCTTATTCCCGCGGGGGGGGGAGGCAAATTACTTATAAAAGCTACTTAACAATGAAGAAATTTAACCACACTGGACACTGTGATGATGTGTATATATGTGGTGGTTGGTTTTGTCTGTTTGTTTGTTTTTTTAAAGAAAGCTTCCTTTTTTTTTTTTTAGTCATCCATCTAAGTGAAATGACAGTTTCTTACCTCATTTTAGATACAGAAAAGATGTGCTGCATTAACAGGGAAAAGCTAACTTATGGGAACACTCCCAAGGTAACACTGTGCCTTTAAAAGTAGTGAAATCAAGGTCTGAGAGAGCTACACGACTTCATCACCTGCACCTTCACATACCTTCTGCTATATACAAGTTTTTCACTAGCTACTGTTTAAATAATAAACCTTTTGCCCCACCCATGTTCATGAATTTTAACTGTCAACAATCCAGTTTCCTTCCTGGTAAAGCCTCCCTCTTGATTTTTCCCTTTTTTTTTGTTTTGTTTTGGTTTTGTTTGTTTGTTTTTTTTTAATATTCTGTACAAGACTGCCTAGCTCCAAATGGCTATGAACAATTTCATTTTGCATTTTATGTTCAGACTTCTCAGCCTTCCTCTAGCTGCTCCTCCAGGGGATAAGGTTTGGCTTTTTTCTGAAACTGCTGAAGTCCATCAGCTGATCTCCTGTATCACATTATGACACTACATTTAATTCCCAGAACCCATTCTCTGCATTTACCAGCATCTCTTTTGAAAAAGCAGTATTTTTCTTTTGTGAAGTAGCTGTTACAATACTGGATTAATGAAATTAAGTACTGCCAACCCACACTACTGTCGGGGATTTGGCCACTCCGTGACCTGGTGCCTCCCAGTGCAGCAAGGCGGCTTACCCCTGCAGCTTCTGGAGCTGGGCTGCAGGGCAGGTTGTGCGCGGTTCCTCCGTCTCATGCACGTGCAACTCCCGGAGACACCCTGTGCGCAGCCCAGACAGCACCTCGCCACTTCTTTCAGATGCCAAGCAGCGAACACACGGCACCGTGCTCGGTCGTGCCACGGCGCAGCCCTAAGTGACAACGCCGAAGGACGGAAGACGGCCATGCTCCGGCACAGCCACACTTCGCTGGCTCCTGTTTATGTCAGTAATGCCACAAAACTGGCCCGACCCTTGTGATTACAGCTCCGCTGAAGCAGGGGGACGGACTCGCTGACCTCTCGAGTCCTGTTCACATGTACTTTCCTAAACTCCCTCACCGCGGTATAGACGGTATTTTTCGCGTCCCCAGCTGGCCAAGCTGTGTTACACACACATTGTAGCACCTCTGCAACAGAGGGATCACACTACTGACAATAAACTCCCTTAAAACAATCCTTCTAAAAGCACTTTCTGTCTGACAACCACTGTTTGGCTCCCTACGCTGTATTTTGGAAGGTGGCAAATAAGCCAAGGCAGCTATTTGTTTAATGTCTCAGAGCCAGAGGAGGAGAGAAGTTTGCCAAGCTTTATTATGGTGGGTGGCAAGCAAGAACAGAGTCTCCAGCTGGCGGGTTTTTTTTTGGAGGGGAGGGTCTTTTTTTTGGTCTTCCTTGGAGATAACGTGGAGGAATAGAAATAAGTGGATGCTGCATGTTCAATTTAATGACACTAATTGTATCAGCCATTTCAGAAATTAGCAAATGGTTAGTGGTAATGTTTGACATTTCAGTATGATCTTTAGGTTTATGTGGGTCAGGTTCCTCCAGCTGTCATTTAACTGAGCATTGCACCAATGGCTGGTTCCACCAAGTCTACTCCTCCCACAGTGGGGAGCTGCTGGAGGGATGTCTGTGTGGGATCTACCCCAGAGACAGTGGGTGAAACCCTCAGGAGGGGAAGCTTGGCTCAGGTTTTGGGTGTGAAGCACTCTGTGTGTTGCTGGTGCCAAGTGAACAGACCTCTGTCCTCCTTCCACACATCAAGGACCACTGTACCCTTCAGCAACAGCATGCACGTTTTTAAAACACAATAAACATCCAGATAATGCAGGCCAGACCCAAATCTCACTCATGACAAATTAATTTTGGAAGTGAACTTCAAAGTGGCTTTAGGTCTCAGTAATATTTTTGCTGTGTGGATTCCAGCTGAACAGTGGAAAAATTATTGAGAATTTTTGGTGCGGTATTTTAACCAATCGAAGGAGCCCAGTACTTGGGATAAGCATGTTTCTTTTCTTATAAAAATAAATCAACACGACTTTCTCTCACCATGCATGTATGCTAACAGCCTTTAAGTTATTGAAACAGTTGGTAGCACCAGCTGAAGAGGAGCCTGTCCTACAAGGACAGGCTAGGAGGAGAAAAGCCTCAGCGGCGCGAGTGATGGAAAAGAAGAAGGGTTGCACAACGTTACTCACCACCAGAGGAATGGAGCAGATGACCACCACCAGGGAAGTGGCAATGAGCAGAATAACCATCTGGATCTCTGCTCCAGCCATTCGACGGAAGCTCCGGCGTCTGCGAAAGTCAGATAAACGACTGGAGGTGGTGTCTGTCCCCAAGGACGTGCGTCGCATGAACTGGCGGTGCATGCGAATGAGGGCCACGCACACCAGGATGTTGCAGATCACAGTGACCATGATTAGGAAGGAGCTGAAGCCGGCATACATGTAGGAATATGCTGCATGGGTGGCCTCCTTTGCTCGCCAGTCTATGAAACACCAAGTGTAAGGGTACTGCAAGGTAGATTTGCCGAGCCCCATGCTGGGGAGGGCGCAGAACAGCACGTTGGAAGCGTAGATGGCAAAGAGTGTGAGCCCTGCCAGCTTCTTGTCTACATAATGGTTGTAGAAATAGGCATGGTTGATGGCCAGGTACCTCTCTATAGACATGGCACAAATAATGCTGAGGCCAGAGAGTCCAAAGAAGAGGAGGATGAAGGAGCTGTACTCACACAGTGCTGGTCCTCCTGGCCAGCGGTTCTGCAGGTAAGTGGCAATAGTGACCGGACTCACCAGGCAGGTCCCCAAGAGATCAGTGCCCGCCAGCCCACAGACCAGCGTGTAAAAAGTCGTCTCCTTCTGCTCCTTCCTGGACTTGCAGAGCACCACGATGGCTATGAGGTTGCCCACCACGCCAAAGATGAACATGACAGTGGGGATGGTGGGGGGCTTCCCGCCCTCGGCCCCGCTGGCAGTCCCGTTGGCAGAGCCGTTCGCAGGTGGCATGATGGTGGGGTCGAAGGACATGATGCCCATGCTGCTGCTGGGGAGCTGAGCAAAGGCAGGAGCGGGTCCGAGAAGGGAAGGCAGAGTGAGGGAGGGGAGGGGGTAGTCTAGCGTGAAAATAAAAATTCGAATAAGGGAGAAGGGAAGAAAAAAAAAAGAAAAGAAAAAGAAAG
>NW_010530410.1:97046-104318 GCF_000687285.1 Phaethon lepturus | reverse complement strand
CAGCTCTCTGGGGGGGTCTGCATCAGGGCTGCTTCCTTTTTTGGTTTCTTTTCTGGATTGCTTTTCTTCAATGAATAGAATTTTTTTTTTTTAAAAGCCCTTCTCACGCCTTCAGCTCCTGGAGTGAAACACGTGACCGCTCTTTGCTGATGTTTTTCCTAAAACAGTGATGTTTGTGGAGCGTCTCTCGAAAGCTGCAGCCCTTGCCGGTCTTGGCTGCCAGCTGCTCTGTCCGGGGAGCCTCCGATCCCGGGGCCGAGGTCCAGCGGCGCAGCCCAAGCCGGGAGAGGGGAAGGGCGGCTCCGTGCCACGCTCCTGCTCTGGGTTTTAGCAGGGGTCTCTGAAAGCTTGGGCTAGTGCAGGGACATGCCTGAGGCTAAAAGTTAATCAGAATAGATTGTCCTGCCTTTATTCCACCTGGCTTATTTAACTGACCCTCCGCGAACACTCTCCCAGGGTCATACACCTTTTCCTCTCCTATCTGTGGATATTCCCATTGGGTTGGAAACTTGCCTGATTCAGCTGTGCTTGGTCATTCCCCCCGTCTCCTGGCCATCTGTTGAAGGCAGCGCACTTAATGGGAGATGTCTTCAAAAAGCTATTTCAGGTTTTCCATGACAGGCGAGATGTACAGCGTGTGAGGTGGGATGTCCCTGTGAAGGTTTTGCATCGCGCAGTCTTCCCACAGAGGAGTTATTTCCATCAAAGGCCTCACCCTTACTGATGTAGCCGTGGGGAAATAGGAGATATCATTTTCGGGTTGGATGTTTTTCCTTCTGTGTCCCACTCCATCTCTTAATGTGGCCTTTTTGTTCGTGGGGTTTCCTGCCCCCTCTTACAGCATCATGGGCCAGATTCTTGAGTGTTTTATTTGCTTTAAGGGATGCTGTTAAGATGACAGATGAGTGTGGGATTTCTGACCCTTTATTAGGAACTGTTGATATTATTAGGGATCCAGGACAAACATAAAGACTAGTCCAAAGGCTAGATTCATAAAAACCTCTATGTGCCTAACTCTTAGCTCCATGCGAGTTGTTTGGTTCTTATGTGCTGAAATGAACACCTTCATGCCGTTGGCTTTCTTGAAAGGAAGGCTGATCCTCTGCTGTCTCGTGGGTGTTTGTGCTAGTCTCCTGTGCAGAGCAGGCACAGACAGTGTGACAGCCCTAAAAAACTGTCCCAATTACAGGACTGGTCACTGGCAGTGTGAGCTCTGGATTTGTGCAAGACCTAGGTGAAAGCTTCCAAATTAACTGTGGAAACTGCTGGTCTAAATCCCAGGGCTTTTCATCCCCCCTGAGCTTTGCCTTCAGCCTTGCTTGTCTCCCCTTGATTCACCTGATCCTCTGCTGTCTCGTGGGTGTTTGTGCTAGTCTCCTGTGCAGAGCAGGCACAGACAGTGTGACAGCCCTAAAAAACTGTCCCAATTACAGGACTGGTCACTGGCAGTGTGAGCTCTGGATTTGTGCAAGACCTAGGTGAAAGCTTCCAAATTAACTGTGGAAACTGCTGGTCTAAATCCCAGGGCTTTTCATCCCCCCTGAGCTTTGCCTTCAGCCTTGCTTGTCTCCCCTTGATTCACCAACTTCCCTTCCCTTCCCTTCCCCCTTCCCTTCCCTTCCCTTCCCTTCCACATAATTGCCCGCACTGCACTGACCCTAAACCTGACTTTGACTCAATGGTATCTACATGTCCTGGGGAACAGCAGGATTTTTCCTGTGAGAGGGATACCAAGCTTGAAGCTGACTATGAAGAGTAGATGAATGGGGCAGACCCAGGTCTGCCTCTGCTCCAGGGACTAGTACACATCTGACACCACCAGAACTTTGAACAGAACACTTCAGCAGTAAGGAAAGCCTCCCCAAAAATATGCTGAAGGCTGGATTGCAGAGCTGGGTGCTTGGTGCTCCAGTTCCTGCTGGGGGAAGTGTCCAGGATGGCCTGACATGAGTAGGTGTCCTCTCATCAAACTGTGTCTCATCTGATGCCTGGGCTCTCTCTCACGAAGACAAAGCAGGACCCCGGCCCCCAAGTGATGTTAGCTTGGACACTGGTGGTCTTACCCCCCTCAGGGGTATCTAAGTGTCCACGCTGTTTTGCAAAAGAGATCCTGGTCCTCATGCGTCTGGATTTTTCCTGAGCTCCTGAAGTTGCTGGGATTGCATTTAAAGGCCTCGGCGGGGAGGTAATTCCCACCCCTGCACTGAGGGACCAGTGATGCTGGGGCACTGCCAGATGGGGAGCAGCACGTTTAGGCAGGACAGGGCTCTCGCACCAGGGATGAGCTCCCAGTAAAGATGCTGGTGGACCTTGACTGTTCAGAATGGCTTGTTACAGGCTCAGTGCTGTTTTTTCTGTCTTATCCATAATCTTCTAAGACTTTTGGAGCTGTGAACAATCTGTTTGGCTCTGACCCCATGATCTTTGCTCATACAAAGCTCTCATTGACGCCAATAATTTTCCAGCCCTTCATTCCCAGTGACAGCAGCAGTTTTGTCTGGACAAGAACTTTGCCATAAGGGCACGTAAGTTTTTTCAGGGTTTTCTCAGGTAAAGGTTTTAGTTTCATAATTCTTTCCCCTGGTAGGTGCTGAGCTGGCAGAATTGCAGCCTTGCAGAACCCCAGCTTAATTAAAACAATATCCTAAAGGATGCAAAGCCATGTTGTTTACCAAGAGTGAAAATTCAAGGTTCCACTCCCTCCACTTGACTATATTTAGTTCAGGATCCTAATGAAGTCGTTCTTTGTGTAATTTCATGTCTATAGGGCAACTGTGAGAGAGGACTTCCTAATTCTGTCAGGATGCTGGCAGCCCTTATGCTGGGACAGCATGTCCTCTGGGCCTCCACTGTATGGCCATGTAAACAGTATTAGATTGTGCCCTGTGTGCTATTGGGGAGACCTTATAGCATTTTTTTTTTCCTTTTTCTCTCTTTCTCCTTTTTTTTCTCCTTCATGAAAGAAACCTGTGTATTACAGCAGGTTAACTCCTGGGTGTTTTCCCTGTGGATATTTGATAATAATGCTGCTTGGTGATGGTGGGTTTTATTGTACCACTGTTCAACTGGAGAGTATTTTGAAGGGTCATTTGGGGTGAAATTCCCCTTCCTTTTGTGTGGTGTCCAAATGGACAAGCATAAGATGGTGAAATGCATGAAGGTGCAGGAAATCTTCCCCATGTTACTCAACTGTAGGACCAAGCCATGGATGACCTTTGGGTGAAATAACATTGGTGCTGTATTGCCACACAAATATTGAATTTGAAGCCTGAGTTGAGGTCCTAAAGGGAAGGAGGCCTGTGGCATTGGAGATTGCTCATATACATAAAAGCACAGGTCCTCTCCTAAAAAGCTTATACTCCAGGGAAAGTAAGTCCCTTTAAATGAAATATCATATTCCTTTGTGCACAAAGCCTTCAGTGGCTCTTTTAGCAGCTTGGAGCTTTGTCCCTTACAATCAGAGCGGATTTAATATACATGTGGACTACTCTACCTGGGCCTTAAGTTATGAATGGCTGCACTTAAAGGGATGGTTTTGGCAGCCGGTCAAGCTTTGAGAGTCTTGGGTCAGCTCACTGCTCTGTCATGCAGCATGCTGGTGCCTTTCCCTCCTCTGTACGTGGCTGAGGATTTGAGGATTTGCCTTCTTCCTCCAACATTGGTATTACCACCATCACAAACCAGTGCACTGGAAACCACAGAGCAACTTTAAAAAAATCATATCTGGGATTCTTCTGAGGTTTCTCAGCATGAGGATAAGGCTGTGCTGGAAGGAGAATTGCCATGTGGGAATGTCCCAGAGAAGCACTCTCTCCCTAGGGTAAAAACCCTGGAAATACATGGAGAAAAAGGCCGTGCAAGAGCTGTTATTGTGCTTGTATTAAAGCAGAAGCGCAGGGCTGGGCAGCCTGCTGTTCATCAGCCTTCTGGATATTCATCTCAGTCCCCAGCTGGCAGTAAATGTATTGTCGGATATCCCTCTAAAGTTGTGTAAGTTATTGCTTTCTTAGAGTGCTTTTATACCTGTGTGTATTTTTCTTCCTGTTCCAGCATCTTACAAAGCTCTCTTTGGAGACGCTCAGCATTGCTAAATATAGTTTTGCAAAATTCCAGGACACGTCTTCACTTGGCACATGAAAATTAGTTAACAGACTGTCATGAGACCTTTCTTTGCTCTCCCACTGTTCTCACTCCCATGACACCTGACGTATAGCACATGGGTTTGCGAATGGCCTCGGGTTTGCTCCGTGACTCACCATTAATCAGGATGAGAAATAGCCTTCCCAGTTCATAAATTCAAGGTAAACTCAATTTCCCACATATTCTGTCAAACAGACATCAGCAGGCTGTTTATATTAATTCATGCCCTCTTAAACATTGTGCTACGGGAGGCGAGAAGCGGTGGCGAGGGGCTCCGGCGTATTGACAAACACATTTGCACCTCCAGTTGCAGACCTGTTCTCCCCCTGCAGTCCCCGAGATGCATACGTAGCCCTCAAGCACAGTACAGATTGTGCAGTCATTGAAACCACAAGCTGAATATTTGAGCTTCCAGCACATTAAGTAAACATGTCCTATCTACACCCCAGCTGCAAGGAGCGATGCTGAATTTGGGAATGAGCTTGCTCCGTTAAAAATTCCTAAATATCCAGGGTAAGCCATGATCACTTAATGGGATTGCTGTAAATAGCTGTAGCTGTTGAGCAGTGGTATGAAATTAAATCATAGGGAACAATAGTGATTTAAGTGGCATTTTTGGCTTTTTATGAGGAAGGGAGGGGAGAAGAATGAGTGTTTCACAGCACAAGTCACAAAGATGGCTAGCTCTCCCTTGGTAGCACCAGCACCTTGAAAAAATTACAGAAGCTGAGCTGTTCTTCCCCAAAAGTCTAATGCATCAATGAAAAAAGTCAGGGCGAAACTAGAGTTAAAGAAATGTTGATAGAAGACGAGGGATTCAGGAGAAATGAGTAACTGTGGCTATTGCGCAGCGTAGTTGTTCTCTGTTAGGTTATTGTCATAGAGGATTGATTAAAACTCAGGATGGACAATGACACAGAAATGAGGTGGTGCAAAAACAGGTGTTTTCCTCTGCAGCAGCAAAGTACAGCACCAGATTTTATAGGTTCCTTCCTTACAGCTATCTCACCTCTGCTTTTTTGGCATGCCTATCACTGAGCTCTTAAATTTCCCACCCACCTCTTTCCAGGTGGAGCTTTAGCTGGATTACTTTCAACATTTCTCCGAGTGCCGGGGGCATTACCAAGTTACTCCCAGGGACTGTGTCCAGCTGTCATGGAAAATGTGCAGTGTCTTTCGGCTGGCAGACGGGGAGGTTGGGTGCTCTGGCTGTGCTCAGCACCCATCGCACCACACATCTCACCTTGCCGAGGTGCACGGGTGCCTTTCTGTTTGCTGACATGCCAAGTGTTGCTCCCCGGTCCACTGTGGATAAATCCACTTTAGGGTTTGCATTATTGTTAGGAATGAAGTGTTAAAAAAAAAAATAAGGAGATAAATTCTGTACTCTGCCACACTTGGTGAGTTTGCTCCGTTGTTTGCATTTCTATACATATGTGGCTGTGGAGATCATGTATACCTGAGCAACTCCTATTTTCTTTTCTATTCTATTCTATTCTATTCTATTCTATTCTATTCTATTCTATTCTATTCTATTCTATTCTATTCTATTCTATTCTATCTACTCTACTCTACTCTACTCTACTCTACTCTACTCTACTCTACTCTACTCTACTCTACTCTACTCTACTCTACTCTACTCACAAACACTAATGGGCTAGATCGTAAGATCTGGCCAATATGTACTCAGTGGAGGGCTGGGAAGCTATTCACCAAAACGATGAACCACAGCAGATGGCTCTCCATGTATCCCTCTGCACTCAGTGGGGACCAAGGAGTCTCCCTGGTTGTGATTCAGAGCTGGGACCTAATTCAGT
The DNA here is from genome assembly GCF_000687285.1 of Phaethon lepturus. Taxonomy (NCBI): domain Eukaryota; kingdom Metazoa; phylum Chordata; class Aves; order Phaethontiformes; family Phaethontidae; genus Phaethon; species Phaethon lepturus. The sequence continues at coordinate 98,361 of NW_010530410.1, read as the reverse complement.
TGTTCTGAGTTGTCTCTTAAACTGCTTCTCTGGTCCTTTGATGCCCATGGCCCACAGACCAGAGGCTGCTGCTGCTTGGAGACCCATAGCAGCATGAAGGACAAGGACTCCAGGTTTGGAGGTGCAGCATTTCCCTCCCATCGGCCATAAAATGAAGCTTCTAAAAAAAGAATCTCTGCATAGCGCATCCCCAGATGGAGAAGCCTGTGGGAGCTCCATGGGCAGCTCCCAAGCTGCCTCTTGCATGCCAGAAAATTGAGAGATGAGGCAGTTAGCGCAATAACTGCAACAATCCACGTTACCCTTCCCAGTCAGCTCTAGCACAAAAAAATTAGCTGAGCTCCAGAGCAGAAAATGTGCATGCATGTTTAACCCCTCAGCACTGGAATAAAGGAATAATATTGATTTATTTATTAATATGCTTTTCTTCGTTGTGCTGCATTCTTGCAGCGTCCGGATGCTCTCCTCATACAGAAACATTTTACAACATTAAGGCAAAAAGCATTGAGAAAAGCACGTATTTGTAGGAAGATTTCTAAGCTATTTATCTCCCAGGAGGGTAAAAAAAGGGAGATTCTTTATATCTGGGAACTCTTAAATTCATATTTATACACATTTCCCCAGGGACAGGATTTATTGTTAAGTAACAATAGGGAAACAGCATGATTTCAGCAAAGACATTTGGGCTAGTGAATGTTGGAGTGGATTCCATTTCAGCGTTAGTATTCAAAGTCAGGGATGCTTTTTAATTGTTTTAAAAGTACATCCTGAGCAGAAATGTCCCAACCCGGGCACGGCTTCTCAGTGGCACCAGTGCAAATATGTCTTGCGTTGCTGTGACCGAGGGGCTGTGTGATGTAAGCCGCAGAAATTTTAGTTTTAGTGAGAAATAAAAAAATCTGCCGCAGAAGGAAAACATGCTATCGGAGGGCTCAGATCCTTCCAAAACCTCGTGTAACTGTTGTGCGTTTGGAGAGATCTCCTCTCTGCTTTTCTTGGGGGTGCCCACTGACCTGGTGCAGGGCAATGTTGGCTGATGCCCGTCTGCTGAAGCGTGCCGGGTTCCTCTGGGGATGGAGGCCTCCCTGCGGATCCCCCCCGCTGGCAATGGGGTGCCGTGCCTGCCGTAACTGCCCCTGCGGTGAGCTGCCTTTCCCCTGCCGTACCTGCCCCTGCGGTGAGCTGCCTTGCCGACACACAAAGCCATCAACCTTCACAACAGGGGGGTATTTCATTAATGATGAGGAATCACCCTTGTCACAGCAGCGGGCTTGTTTTACGTCTTCCAGCAGTTGCTTCTGCAAATGTAGCAGAT